>NC_088415.1:18980267-19222767 GCF_034236695.1 Oncorhynchus nerka
CATAGATGTTTGACTGCGATGGAGACGTGAATCCAACATATCAATGATTAATTTGTAGACAAACTGGAATTAAAGCCAGACTAAGTCAGTGGTACAGATGGAACTATCCAAGCGGAATATACATCTCCTTCAAATGTTGATATTCGGTTGTGTTGACAACCAAACACAATTCAATATCACTTAAGATAATTGCATTTTAAATGATCTTACAGAGTTTGAAATTCTAGTCCTATTGTATTGTCTGTGTTGAGCTGAATTCAGGGTTGAATTGAAACTATAGCCCTATATACTACAGTGTACAGGGCTAAATAGCATCATTGATGATATACTGTATGAGTGATATAGTATGGTTACATTTCATTTGCTCTCTTAAACCTACCCTTTGCAATGACATCGATAGCAACAGTGGAGATCTCTCAACAATCATTGTCATGATAGCACATTGGTAATTGTTAGAGACAATTAGCATAGCTAAGCAGGGCTGGGCTTCGTCAACACCCTGGATGTGAGACCAAAATGTAACTGTAGATAGATCAATTCTCCAGTTGGAGGTTCTGCTGGGCCATTATTTATTTCCTGAAAGTGGATATATTGTTGAAAATCTAACATTGTTTTAAAGGTACAAATTCAATACTTTTTATATAAGGTTTGTCAATGTTGAAATGCGGTTACCATGATGGCATGCTCCTGTGGTTGATTATGTGACCCTGCATAGTAAAGACACACTCACTCTCTCGTGCAATATGGAACCCCATCTGTGCGCTTCTAGAACAAAACAAAGGCAAAAAAGCATTCTATTTTTACAGTGCCTGACCTAAAAGAGAGCATGACATAACAACACACTTCCTGGTTGCCCTGTAAGACAACACACTTCCTGGTTTCCCTGTAAGCCAAAGGAATCATGGGAGGAAGGAGGTTCTTTGTTCCATTTCTCCAAAGCCCTTGAGAAACTGTTGGCGTCAAGAAAGTGCAAACACACACCACCACACTGTTTAATAATTCACAGCTACTCTAATCCCTAAGACAGGTCTGAAAGGCTTAATCAAAGATGGGTTATGAAGCTGTTTCCACGTAAATATATAGAGGATTTATCATTATAAACCTTGTCTATGGTACGGAGAACATGCTGTAGGATTTCCACATGACTTTGAGCAACAAGACTCACTATGTATTATTCAACAGTACAGAGACAGAGAGCAGTCTTTGTGTGCATGTGTGTGGGTGTGTGCGTGTCCGTGTGTGTGTGTCCAGCTATCTGTGGAGAGATGATTAGATTATAGCCCATTAAGTTGGTTTAACAGAGATCAGCACTAATAAGGAAATAAGTTTAGTAAAACAACAGCCTAGACACAGACACGCACACAAACATACATAAACACACAGACACGCACACAAACATACGTAAACACACAGACACACACACAGTGAATGTTGATAAGGTAGGGCCAGAAGACACTGTCTAATTTTAAGAATATTTTTTCACACATCACATGCTGACACACTGATCATAAGAAACAACACAAAAGATGAAGAACTGATACTACAGCTCTATTCTAATTGCTCAACGGGGTGTTGGGGTTTATTTTGGATCATCTGCATGGTCAACAGTTACTCCTTCAGAATGGAACACTAATCAATGAAGAAGAAAAATAGCTTGTCCAGTTGTGTATGAGGAGACTGTTGGTTTGGTGGTTGGTTGGCTGGTTCTAATGAGACCGTTGGTTTGGTGGTTAGTTGGCTGGTTCGAATGAGACCATTGGTTTGGTGGTTGGTTGGTTGGTTCTAATGAGACCATTGGTTTGGTGGTTGGTTGACTGGTTCTAATGAGACTGTTGGTTTGGTGTTTGGTTGGTTGGTTCTAATGAGACTGTTGGTTTGGTGGTTGGTTGGTTGGTTCTAATGAGACTGTTGGTTTGGTGGTTGGTTGGTTCTAATGAGACCATTGGTTTGGTGGTTGGTTGGTTCTAATGAGACCATTGGTTTGGTGGTTGGTTGGCTGGCTGGTTCTAATGAGACAGTTAGTTTGGTGGTTGGTTGGCTGGTTCTAATGAGACCATTGGTTTGGCGGTTGGTTGGCTGGTTCTCATGAGACCGTTGGTTTGGTGGTTGGTTGGCTGGTTCTAATGAGACAGTTAGTTTGGTGGTTGGTTGGCTGGTTCTAGTGAGACTGTTGATTTGGTGGTTGGTTGGCTGGTTCTAATGAGACCGTTAGTTTGGTGGTTGGTTGGCTGGTCCTAATGAGACCGTTATTTTGGTAGTTGTTTGTCTGGTTCTAGTGAGACTGTTGGTTTGGTGGTTGGTTGGCTGGTTCTAATGAGACTGTTGGTTTGGTGGTTTGTTGGTTGGTTTTAATGAGGCTAGTTTGGTTTTATTCAATATTCGTTGTAGTTTGTCAGCTATGTCAACTCACTATGTCAACTCAGCTATGTCAACTTCACAGATCTTCATTGTAAAGGGTTTAAACACTGTTTCCCATGCTTGTTCAATGAACCATTAACAATTAATGAACATGCACCTGTTGGAACGGTCGTTAAGACACTAACAGCTTACAGACGGTAGGAAATTAAGGTCACAGTTAGGAAAACTTAGGACACTAAAGAGGCCTGTCTACTGACTCTGAAAAACACCAAAAGAAAGATGCCTAGGGTCCCTGCTCATCTGTGTGAACGTGCCTTAGGCATGCTGCAAAGAGGCATGAGGCCTGCAGATGTGGCCAGGGCAATAAATTGCTATGTCCGTACTGTGAGACGCCTAAGACAGCGCTATAGGGAGACAGGATGGACAGCTGATCATCCTCACAGTGGCAGACCACGTGTACAACACCTGCACAGGATTGGTACATCCGAACATCACACCTGCGGGACAGGTACAGGATGGCAACAACAACTGCCCAAGTTATACCAGGAATGCATAATCCCTCCATCAGTGCTCAGACTGTCCGCAATAGGCTGAGAGAGGCTGGACTGAGGGCTTGTAGGCCTGTTGTAAGGCAGACAAATCCACCGTCGCTGACCAGACAGGACTGGCAAAATGTGCTCTTCACTGACGAGTCGCAGCTTTGTCTCACCAGGGGTGATGGTCGGATTTGCGTTTATCGTCGAAGGAATAAGTGTTACACCGAGGCCTGTACTCTGGAGCGGGATCAATTTGGAGGTGGAGTGTCCTTCATGGTCTGCGGCGGTGTGTCACAGCATCATCGGACTGAGCTTGTTGTCATTGCAGGGAATCTCAACGCTGTGCGTTACAGAGAAGACATCCTCCTCCCTCATGTGGTACCCTTCCTGCAGGCTCATCCTGACATGACCCTCCAGCATGACAATGCCACCAGCCATACTGCTTATTCTGTGCGTGATTTCCTGCAAGACAGAAATGTCAGTGTTCTGCCATGGCAAGCGAAGAGCCCGGATCTCAATCCCATTGAGCACGTCTGGGACCTGTTGGATCGGAGGGTGAGGGCGAGGGCCATTCCCCCCAGAAATGTCCGGTAACTTGCAGGTGCCTTGCTGGAAGAGTGGGGTAACATCTCACAGCAAGAACTGGCAGATCTGGTGCAGTCCATGAGAAGGAGATACACTGCAGTACTTAATGCAGCTGGTTACCACACCAGATACTGACTGTTACTTTTGATTTTGACCCCCCTTTGTTCAGGGACACATTTTTCCATTTCCGTTAGTCACGTCTGTGGAAATTGCTCAATTTATGTCTCAATTGTTGAATCTTATGTTCATTCAAATATTTATACATGTTAAGTTAGCTGAAAGTAAACGCAGTTGACAGTGAGAGGATGTTTTGCTGAGTTTTAGAAGTTTGAAAAACAAGGAGATGGGGCAGAGAAGGAGTGAAGAAGAATAATAATATGAAGGGAGAGAGATGAGGGATGCTGTTAAAATATGGTGGAAGAAAGGAGATATTATATTATAGGAGCCTACGGTGTGAATACTGCAGCAGGCGTATATGAAGACGTATTGTGAGTGATAGAAGTAGAGGTAGAGGTAAGGACTGGGGAGGTGTGAGGGCACATGAAGGACGATGAGACTCATGTCTGTGAGGGACTCTGGGGTGGAGAGACAGATTAAAGGGATGATTGAATAATGACATGACAGTAGAGGAGGGAGGGATGAAAATGTGATTAAGACAGGGGGACAGAAAAAGAGAAAGGGGAGAGGGAGCACAAAAGAGGGGAGAGACAGAGGAAGAGGTTGGAGAGGAAGCTGAGAGAAGAGGGGAGAGACAGAGAAATAAGAAGCTGAGAGAAGAGGGGAGAGACAGAGGAAGAGGAAGGGAAGGAAGTTCTAATGAGACCGTTGGTTTGGTGGCTGGTTTGCTGGTTCTAATGAGACCGTTGGTTTGATGGTTGGTTCTAATGAGACCATTGGTTTGGTGGTTGGTTCTAATGAGACCATTGGTTGGGTGGTTGGTTCTAATGAGACCATTGGTTTGGTGGTTGGTTCTAATGAGACCATTGGTTTGGTGGTTGGTTCTAATGAGACCGTTGGTTTGGTGGTTGGTTCTAATGAGACCGTTGGTTTGGTGGTTGGTTCTAATGAGACCATTGGTTTGGTGGTTGGTTCTAATGAAACCGTCGGTTTGGTGACTGGTTGGATGGTTCTAACGGAACCATTGGTTTTGTGGGTGGTTGGATGGTTCTAATGAGACCATTGTTTTGGTGGTTGGTTGGCTGGTTCTAATGAGACCATTGGTTTGGTGGTTGGTTGGTTCTAATGAGATCATTGATTTGGTGGTTGGTTGGCTGGTTCAAATGGGACCATTGGTTTGGTGGTTGGTTGGTTGGTTCTAATGAGATCATTATTTGGTGGTTGGTTGGCTGGTTCTAATGAGTTCGTTGGTTTGGTGGTTGGTTGTTTGGTTCTAATGAGACCATTGGTTTGGTGGTTGGTTAGTTCTAATGAGACCATTGGTTTGGTGGTTGGTTGTTTGGTTCTAATGAGACCATTGGTTTGGTGGTTGGTTGGCTGGTTCTAATGAGACCATTGGTTTGGTGTTTGGTTGGTTGGTTTGTTCTAAGGAGACCATTGGTTTGGTGGTTGGTTGGCTGGTTCTAATGAGGCTAGTTTGGTTTTATTCTTTATTCTTTGGAGTTTGTCAGCTATGTAGATGTTTGAGACAGAGAAAGAGAGAGAAGGAGTGAAGAAGAACAATATGAAGGGAGAGAGATGAGGGATGCTGTTAAAATATGGCGGACTCTGATGCTACAGAAGAAAGGAGATATTATATTATAGGAGCCTACGGTGTGAATACTGCAGCAGGCGTATATGAAGACTTATTGTGAGTGATAGAAGTAGAGGTAGAGGTAAGGACTGGGGAGGTGTGAGGGGCACATGAAGGACGATGAGACTCATGTCTGTGAGGGACTCTGGGGTGGAGAGACAGATTAAAGGGATGATTGAATAATGACATGACAGTAAAGGAGGCCTGAAAATGTGATTAAGACAGGGGACAGAAAAAGAGAGAGGGGAGAGGGAGCACAAAAGAGGGGAGAGACAGAAGAAGAGGTTGGGGAGGAAGCTGAGAGAAGAAGGGAGAGACAGAGGAAGAGGAAGGGGAGGAATCTGAGAGAAGAGGGGAGAGGCAGAGGAAGAGGAAGGGGAGGGAGCTGAGAGAAGAGGGGAGAGACAGAGGAAGAGGAATCTGAGAGAAGAGGGGAGAGACAGAGGAAGAGGAATCTGAGAAAAGAGGGGGGAGAGAGGAAAAGGAATGGAAGGAATCCGAGAGATGAGGGGAGAGACAGAGGAAGGGGAGGGAGTCTAGAGAAGAAGGGACAGACAGAGGAGGATGAAGGGGAGGGAGCTGAGAGAAGAATAAGAAGAGAAACAGAGTGATAGACAGTGGAGAAGAAGAGAAACAGGGTGATAGACAGTGGAGAAGAAGAGAAACAGTGGAGAAGAGAAACAGAGTGATAGACAGTGGAGAAGAAGAGAAACAGGGTGATAGACAGTGGAGAAGAAGAGAAACAGTGGAGAAGAGAAACAGAGTGATAGACAGTGGAGAAGAAGAGAAACAGAGTGATAGACAGTGGAGAAGAAGAGAAACAGAGTGATGGACAGTGGAGAAGAAGAGAAACAGAGTGATAGACAGTGGAGAAGAAGAGAAACAGTGATAGACAGTGGAGAAGAAGAGAAACAGAGTGATAGACAGTGGAGAAGAAGAGAAACAGAGTGATAGACAGTGGAGAAGAAGAGAAACAGAGTGATAGACAGTGGAGAAGAAGAGAAACAGAGTGATAGACAGTGGAGAAGAAGAGAAACAGAGTGATAGACTGAAAGAAGAAGAGAAACAGAGTGATAGACAGTGGAGAAGAAGAGAAACAGAGTGATAGACGGTGGAGAAGAAGAGAAACAGAGTGATAGACAGTGGAGAAGAAGAGAAACAGAGTGATAGACAGTGGAGAAGAAGAGAAACAGAGTGATAGACAGTGGAGAAGAAGAGAAACAGAGTGATAGACGGTGGAGAAGAAGAGAAACAGAGTGATAGACGGTGGAGAAGAAGAGAAACAGAGTGATAGACAGTGGAGAAGAAGAGAAACAGAGTGATAGACAGTGGAGAAGAAGATAAACAGAGTGATAGACAGTGGAGAAGAAGAGAAACAGAGTGATAGACAGTGGAGAAGAAGAGAAACAGAGTGATAGACAGTGGAGAAGAAGAGAAACAGAGTGATAGACTGAAAGAAGAAGAGAAACAGAGTGATAGACAGTGGAGAAGAAGAGAAACAGAGTGATAGACAGTGGAGAAGAAGAGAAACAGAGTGATAGACAGTGGAGAAGAAGAGAAACAGAGTGATAGACAGTGGAGAAGAAGAGAAACAGAGTGATAGACGGTGGAGAAGAAGAGAAACAGAGTGATAGACAGTGGAGAAGAAGAGAAACAGAGTGATAGACAGTGGAGTAGAAGAGAAACAGAGTGATAGACAGTGGAGAAGAAGAGAAACAGAGTGATAGACTGAAAGAAGAAGAGAAACAGTGATAGACAGTGGAGAAGAACAGTGATAGACAGTGGAGAAGAAGAGAAACAGAGTGATAGATGGAGAAGAAGAGAAACAGAGTGTGGAGAAGAAGAGAAACAGAGTGATAGACAGTGGAGAAGAAGAGAAACAGAGTGATAGACAGTGGAGAAGAAGAGAAACAGAGTGATAGACAGTGGAGAAGAAGAGAAACAGAGTGATAGACAGTGGAGAAGAAACAGAGTGAACAGAGTGATAGACAGTGGAGACAGTGGAGAAGAGAGAAACAGAGTGATAGACAGTGGAGAAGAAGAGAAACAGAGTGATAGACAGTGGAGAAGAAGAGAAACAGAGTGATAGACTGAGAAGAAGAGAAACAGAGTGATAGACAGTGGAGAAGAAGAGAAACAGAGTGATAGACAGTGGAGAAGAAGAGAAACAGAGTGATAGACAGTGGAGAAGAAGAGAAACAGAGTGATAGACAGTGGAGAAGAAGAGAAACAGAGTGATAGACAGTGGAGAAGAAGAGAAACAGAGTGATAGACAGTGGAGAAGAAGAGAAACAGAGTGATAGACTGAAAGAAGAAGAGAAACAGAGTGATAGACAGTGGAGAAGAAGAGAAACAGAGTGATAGACAGTGGAGAAGAAGAGAAACAGAGTGATAGACAGTGGAGAAGAAGAGAAACAGAGTGATAGACAGTGGAGAAGAAGAGAAACAGAGTGATAGACAGTGGAGAAGAAGAGAAACAGAGTGATAGACTGAAAGAAGAAGAGAAACAGAGTGATAGACAGTGGAGAAGAAGAGAAACAGAGTGATAGACAGTGGAGAAGAAGAGAAACAGAGTGATAGACAGTGGAGAAGAAGAGAAACAGAGTGATAGACAGTGGAGAAGAAGAGAAACAGAGTGATAGACAGTGGAGAAGAAGAGAAACAGAGTGATAGACAGTGGAGAAGAAGAGAAACAGAGTGATAGACAGTGGAGAAGACAGAGAAACAGAGTGATAGACAGTGGAGAAGAAGAGAAACAGAGTGATAGACAGTGGAGAAGAAGAGAAACAGAGTGATAGACAGTGGAGAAGAAGAGAAACAGAGTGATAGACTGAGAAGAAGAGAAACAGAGTGATAGACAGTGGAGAAGAAGAGAAACAGAGTGATAGACAGTGGAGAAGAAGAGAAACAGAGTGATAGACTGAAAGAAGAAGAGAAACAGAGTGATAGACAGTGGAGAAGAAGAGAAACAGAGTGATAGACAGTGGAGAAGAAGAGAAACAGAGTGATAGACAGTGGAGAAGAAGAAGAGAAACAGAGTGATAGACAGTGGAGAAGAAGAGAAACAGAGTGATAGACAGAAGAAGGAGAAGAAGAGAAACAGAGTGATAGACTGGAGAAGAAGAGAAACAGAGTGATAGACTGAAAGAAGAAGAGAAACAGAGTGATAGACAGTGGAGAAGAAGAGAAACAGAGTGATAGACAGTGGAGAAGAAGAGAAACAGAGTGATAGACAGTGGAGAAGAAGAGAAACAGAGTGATAGACAGTGGAGAAGAAGAGAAACAGAGTGATAGACAGTGGAGTAGAAGAGAAACAGAAGGGAGCGTGTCGACTGAGGTGCAGAGGACAGCAGGCTATAGGGAGGAGGCTAAATATCCTATTGTTGAGGGGTGAGGGAGGGAGGGAGGGAGGGAGGGAGGGTGAATTTTAAGGAGTCCCTCTGCTCTAATCCCTGATTCAGCTCCACTGGGAAACTGAGGACACACACACAGACAGAGCGTGCAGAGTTGCTGAGACACAGAAGGACAGCTAGAAAGGAGAGGAGAGGAGAAGAAGAAAGGCACAGGAGAGGATATGGAGGGGGAGAAAGAAGTATGACAAGATGGAGGGAGGGGGAGAGAACAAGGAATGATACACTACATGACCAAAAGTATGTGGACACCATCTCATTCCAAAATTAGGGGCATTAAATGTAGTTGGTCCCCACTTTGCTTTTATAGCAGCCTCTACTCTTCTGGGAAGGCCTTCCACTAGATGTTGGAACTTTGCTGCTATAACAGCCTCTACTCTTCTGGGAAGGCCTTCCACTAGATGTTGGAACTTTGCTGCTATAACAGCCTCTACTCTTCTGGGAAGGCCTTCCACTAGATGTTGGAACATTGCTGCTATAACAGCCTCCACTCTTCTGGGAAGGCCTTCCACTAGATGTTGGAACATTGCTGCTATAACAGCCTCCACTCTCCTGGGAAGGCCTTCCACTAGATGTTGGAACATTGCTGCGGGGACTTGCTTCCATTCAGCCACAAGAGCGTTAGTGAGGTCAGGTGCTGATTTTGTGCGATTAGGCCATGCAGTCGACATTCCAATTCATCCCAAAAGTGTTCAATGGGGTTGAGGCCAGGGCTCTGTGCAGGCCAGGCAAGTTCTTCGACACCGATCTCAACAAACCATTTCTGTATGGACCTCGCTGTGTGCACAGGGGCAGTGTCATGCTGAAACAGGAAAGGGCCTTCCCCAAACTGTTGATACAAAGTTTGAATCACAGAATCGTCTTGAATGTCATTGTATGCTGTAGTGTTATGATGTCCCTTTCCTGGAAATAAGAGGTCTAGCCTGATTCATGAAAAACAGCCCCAGACCATTATTCCTCCTCCACCAAACTTTACACTTGGCACTATGCAGGTGTGGCAGGTAGCCTTGTGGTTAGAACATTGGGCCAGTAACTGGATCGAATCCCTGAGCTGACAAGGTAAGAAACTGTCATTCTGCCCCTGAACAAGGCAGTTAACCCACTGTCCCCAGTAGGCTGTCATTGTAAATAAGAACTTGCCTGGTTAAATAAAAAAAATGCATTTGGGGAGGTAGCTTTCTCCTGGCATCCACAAAACCCAGCTTTGTCTGTTGGACTGCCAGATGGTGAAGTGTGATTTATCTCTCCAGAGAACATCAGCCAACACTTGCACATGGTGATCTTAGGCTTGTGTGTGGCTGCTCAGCCATGGAAGCTCCTGATGAACGGTGCTTGTGATGACATTGCTTCCAATGGCAGTTTGGAACTTGGTAGTGAGTGTTGCAACCAAGGACAGATGATTTTTACGCGCTTCACTACTCGGCGGTATGTCAGTAGAGAGAGTCAGAGGAGGGGGAGAGTAATGGACTTGAAGTAGATGAGGTGAAAGACATTGAAGAACAAAATGAAAAAGGAAGGAAGAAGAGGTGGTTGGAGGATAGGAACAAAGGGATCCAGAGAGAAGAGTCCAGAGAGAGAAGAGAGAAAAAAGGGAATAGAGATGAATGAATACAGGAATTAATCAAAAAGACGAGGGGAGTATGGCGTGACACCCACAAGACCGATAAGGAATATACTTTTTACTCAGCCCGCCACACTGAATACTCCAGGTTAGACTACTTTTTCATGTACAGTGCAGATAGACACAGGCTTAAGGATTGTAGGATCGGGCAGAGTGACTTATCAGATCATAATGGATTTGACCTAACTCTGCACCTTGATAGCAAACCAAGAAATACTATATGGAAACTTAATACAAGCAAGCTGAATGATCCAGCATTCAAGGAATCAATAAAGACAGAATTGAACATCTATCTGGAGAATAATGATAATGGGGAAGTATATCCTGCTATATTGTGGGATGCAGCTAAGGCAGTTATTAGAGGGAAGATCATAGCCACATCATCTCTCAAGAAAAAGATTAAAGCACAGAAACTGCTGAAATGACAGGAAACCCTAAGAAACTTAGAACGTTCTCATAGTCAATACAAAGACCCTCTTATATTACGAGACATTCAAAAGGTAAAACAGGAAATTGACCAGATTTATAGAGAAGAAGTAGAGAAAAAGCTTATGTTCCTGAAACAACGATATTATGAAGCAGGCTCAGGATGGAGCATGGAGACTCAGGAAACAACCAGCACAGAATACCATTTTCAAAATAAAAGACCCCAAAACAAAAAAGATCACATGCAAATGAGATGAAATACAGAATGCATTTGAATCATATTACACAAATCTGTACAAGCAACCAGAGAAGGCAGATGCACAGACAATAGAGCACTTTTTGAACTCACTTGATCTCCCCTCAATCGGGACAGAGCAACATGATAGACTAACTTTAGAAATATCCACGAAGAAATTAATAAAGCAATATCTCAACAAAAAGTCAACAAGTCTCCAGGCACTGATGGCTTCCCTTCAGAAATATTAATCAGCCTAGATGCAGAAAAAGCATTTGATTCAGTGGGATGGGATTACTTATTCCAAGTTATGGAAAGATTTGGTTTCAACAAAGAAGTGATACAGTGCATCAAAACACTGTATTCATGTCCGACCGCTAGAATAAAGATAAATGGACATTTGACACGAACGATAAAATTAGAGTGAGGTGCAAGACAAGGCTGTAGTCTTTCACCCACGCTCTTCTCCTTGTACCTCGAACCATTAGCACAGGCAATAAGACAGGACCCAACCTTAGAGGGAATAACAATAAGAGGCAGTGAACATAAGATATGCATGTATGCTGATGACGTTCTGTTATTCCTTAAAGACCCAGGCTCAAGTGTATCTAGATTGATGGATGTTTTACAAACATTTGGAACATATTCAGGGTATGTGCTTAACGTACGCAAGACCGAAGCCCTAGTATATAATTATACCCCACAGGAAGAGCTGAAGAGTAGGTATAACTTCACCTGGACCTTTTCATTCGTTAAATATCTGGGAGTAAATTGACCAAAAGATACTCCCAAACTTTATTGCATGAATTACGATCACATTAACAAGAAAACATATGAATTCCCTTCCCTTAGATCTTAGTAGTAGAATTGAAACAATCAAAATGAACATCCTGCCAAGGTTACTGTATTTGTTCTAATCACTGCCCATAGAAATCCCACCTAAACAGTTTAGGGAATGGGATAAACGGATATCAAGGTATATCTGGAACAGTAAGAGACCAAGAACTAGATATACAACATTACAGTTACCAAAAAACTGTGGGGTTATGGCCTTACCAAACCTAAAATATTATTATGTGTCAGCCCAATTGAGACCCCTGGTGTGTTGATGCATCTCAGAATACGAATCCAAATGGAAAGACATTGAGACTACTTTGACAGAGATACCCATACAGTCAGGTTTGGGAAATAAGGACATGGTAAAAGAAATATACAATAGACAAAATCAGTGGATTAATTTCTCTCTGAAGACATGGTTTAGGGTAGTTAAGCAAAATAATTTAGACAGAGAGATCAAACTGCTGAGTTGGCCCGCATACGACCCCAGCTTCATCCCTGCAACTCAGGACAGCAGGTTTAAACAATGGACGCAGAAAGGCATCACATCATTCAGTACAATTATAAGGAATGGGAACCTAGATAACTTCCAGGACTTACGTAAAAAACATGGTTTGGATAAACAAGATTTTTACAGATACCTACAAGTTCGACACTATTCCTTAAGGGAGATAAAAGTGACTGACCCTCGAGCACCTCCAAAATCAATCCAAGTATTCACTAACGCATACAACTTGGGGAGAAACAAAAAAAACGATTTCAAATCTCTACTTGGGTATTCAACCCTCAAAGAAACATTCTACAAACTATATTAAAAAGAAATGGGAGGAGGAACTTAACATTGAAATAACTGATGAAACATGGTTGAACATATTAGAGACTCAACAAAGCTCCACCAACTCAAGGTCATGGAGAGAATTCTGTTGGAAGAATGTTATACGTTTCTTCATATCACCTAAACTGAAATCAAAACAGACTGGCTCACTACACCCTTGTTGGAGAGAATGCGGTCTATTGAGGGTGGACCACTCTCATATCTTTTGGACTTGCCCCGCAATCGAAACTTACTGGGGAGAAATAAGATCTAACATTGGAAAAATTATGGAATTTGACATAGAACAAACATTAATTTCTTTGTACATGGGTGAAATACCTGATGACTTACACAACAGAGAAAAGTACCTCTTGAAGGTCCTACTAGCAGCCAGTAAAAAGGCTGTCACTAGGAAATGGCTATAAGACCCTCCCACAGTGACACAATGGATAGACATTGTAGAAGAAATACACCACATGGAGCGTTTGACCTTTGCTTTAAGAACTCAACAGGAGAGAGGTCAAGAATACTGGGAAAAATGGGTTTCGTACTTGGAAAAGGTCTAACTCAAAGATGTCAATGTAACTAATATGATGATATGATGATGAAGGTATGAAGTGCACTGTAACTGACAGATCTTTTTTAGTTGTTATTTTATTTGACTTTATTTGTACTTTCTTTGTGTTCCTACAATTTAAAAAAGTATATATTTTTTAACGACGAGGAGAACATGGGAACACATCTAGGCTGCCTTTCTTGGGGACAGCCGAATAACCGATGAAGGTTCAAGATATCTCCTTTTTTGTAGACACAATCTTTAAATTTAATACCATCATCCACAGAAGCTTCTCCCTTTCATCCTCCCCATCTCATTCCCCCCTCTGAATGGGACAGTCAAGCAGGCCATTCATGCTACTGCTCCACCCATTCACACCTCCCTCTTTCTGGTGTGTAAGGATAGGTTCTGTGGTGTTAGACAGAGGTACATTTCTAGGGGTTAAGGTTGAGCGCTTACAGCACAGAGCTGGCCCACTGGCCGAGAGGAGATAGAGCTTGATGGATGGCTTCAAAACCAGAGGAGTGATGAGGGAAGGATGGAGGGAGGGAGGCAGAGAGAGACGAAAGAGAAGAAGAGGAGATAAAGCCTGATGGATGGTCATGAAATGAGAGGAGTGGAGAAAAGAGGAGGGAAGGAGGGTCTCCTCTTTCCATTTCCACTCTGTCTGGTCTGCTGATGATGAAGGTCATTACTCACCATATTTGAGCCTCTGTCAAATTATAGATAGCGCTCTCTCTCTCTCTCTCTCTCTCTCTCTCTCTCTCTCTCTCTCTCTCAATTCAATTCAATTCAATTTCAATTGAAAGGCTTTATTGGCATGGAAAAAATATGTTTACATTCCCAAAGCAAGTGAAGTAGATAATAAACAAAAGTGAAATAAACAATAAAAAATGTACAGTAAACATAAATAAAGACATTACAAATGTTATATTATGTATATATACAGTGTTGTAATGATATGCAAATAGTTAAAGTACGAAAAGGAAAATAAATATACATAAATATGGGTTGTATTTACAATGATGTTTGTTCTTCACTGAAATCTTGCTGCTGTGATGGCACACTGTGGTATTTCACCCAATAGTATTGGGAGTTTATCAAAATTGGATTTGTTTTAGAATTCTTTGTGGGTCTGTGTAATCTGAGGGAAATATGTGTCTCTTATATGGTCATACATTTGGCAAGAAGTTAGGAAGTGCAGCTCAGTTTCCACCTCATTTTGTGGGCAGTGTGCACATAGCCTGTCTTCTCTTGAGAGCCAGGTCTGCCTTCAGCGGCCTTTCTCAATAGCAAGGCTATGCTCACTGAGTCTGTACATAGTCAAAGCTTTCCTTAAGTTTGGGTCAGTCACAGTGGTCAGGTATTCTGACACTGTGTACGCTCTGTTTAGGGCCGAATTGCATTATAGTTTTTTTGTGAATTTTATCCAATGTGTCAAGTAATTATATTTTTGTTTTCTCATGATTTGGTTGGGTCTAATTGTGTTGCTCTGCTGGGGCTCTGTTTGTATTTGTGAACAGAGCCCCGGGACCAGCTTGCTTAGGGGACTCTTCTCCAGGTTAATTCCTCTGTAGGTGATGGCTTTGTTATGGAAAGTTTGGGAATCGCTTCCTTTTAGGTGGTTGTAAAATTTAACGGCTCTTTTCTGGATTTTGATCATTTGCGGGTATCGGCCTAATTCTGCTCTGCGTGCATTATTTGGTGTTTTACGTTGTACACAGAGGATGTTTTTGCAGAATTCTGCATGCAGAATTTGTCCCATTTTGTGAATTCTTGGTTGGTGAGCGGACCCCAGACCTCACAACCATGAAGGGCAAGGGATTCTATAACCGATTCAAGTATTTTAAGATCCTGATTGGTATGTCAAATGTTATGTTCCTTTTCATGGCATTTTGGTTGGATAGGTTTCAGGTCATGAAGGCTGTTCAAGTCCAGGGTGGAGTGGTGGGCCAGGTAGACATTAGGTTTTGAGGTACAGTCTCTCGAAATGCTCGCATTCACCCACTGTATGGTGGCAGGGTGAATGTGTTTTCGTGGTAGCAGTGTGGAAAGTGGAAGAAGCTTTTTCAATCACTCCCTTGAGTGCTGTGGCCACCCTTTCCTGCTGTGGCCACCCTTTCCTGCTGGGCCCTCAGGCCATTTGTGCCCATGTGAACCACTCCACCCTGGACTTGAACAGCCTTTACGACCAGGTCCACCTCTACAAAGCAGCAATCCCAACTTTTGCCAGAACCCTGAAGGACGATTCCCTCAACAGCAGCCCCAACACCTCACACAGGAACAACAGAGCAACGGACACCCCGCCCAGACCAGCGAGACACCCTCCCAGACCCACTCTTTGACTGTCTCACTCTCTGACTGTCTCAATCTCTGACCGTCTCATTCTCTGACTGTCTCTCTCACTGACCGTCTCCCTCTCTGACTGTCTCGCTCTCTGACTGTCTCGCTCTCTGACTGTCTCGCTCTCTGACTGTCTTGCACTCTGACTGTCTGATTCTCTGACTGTCTGACTCTGACTGTCTTGCTTGCTGACTGTTTGTCTTTCTCTGTCTCCCTATCTCTGTCTCTGCCTTTCCATTGACACAAGGCACAGTAGTGATAGCCTTGTCTTAATTAGTTAACCAATTCTGTCAGTCAGAGTGGCTAATCTACAAGACTAAATACAGCCTTACTATTGACTCTTTGTCCAGTACGAAGCCTCCTCTCACTGAAGGGAGAGAAAGAGCCAAGATAGCTTTTCACACACACACTCCAGTTAGATCATCCAAAAAAGCAAGCATTTTCACACCTTTCCAAACTGGATCTCAATTAAGGGTGAGCTGTGTAGTGAAGAGATGTAGGCTATTAAAATGGCTTCAGCGCATCATTGAGCAGGGAGTGAATTATGTGTGTGATTACAGGAATGGCCGTAGTGCTACAGTACACACTACAAGAGCATACATATGGAAAGTGTGTGTGTGAGCACTGTATACTCAGATTAAGTTATTTTCAATTAAGGCTTACATACCAGAATGCACTTCAGCCTTGTTCACATTGACAATTTGAAGTGACTCATATCCTTTTTTTTTGCATATCTGATTCAAATCTGTTATTTTTCCAGCAGTCTGAACAGCCTAAAAGCACATGGAATCCGATATTTCAAAGCCAAATTTCAAACCACCTACAAAGGTGATACAAATCGGATTACTGGCCATGTGACTTCTGACTGAATGGTCAAATCTGATTTATTTGCCCTCAAGTGGTTTTTAGATGTCATTTGGCATATTGTGTTGCTTGCTAGCTACTCTGTTGACAGTTTGACAATAACTTGTGGTCGCTAACTAGCTTATTAATTGTTTACAAACAAATGAGTGAATATGCTAGAAAGCTAAACAGCTAGCTAGTTGACTGCTGTAGCTAGCAAAAAAGGACTTGTTTTGAAAGTTGGATCATCTTATCCTTCAAGGCTTTGAAAGTGTTCTTACACTATGATATTGAACATTCAAAGCAAATGGGAAACGTCCATGAGAGGATATTTTCCCGAGAGAGTGCGGACTAACTGTTCAGTGTTGAGCAGTTAACAAAGAAACGGGTCCTTCTATATGCTTCATTTAGAGCTTTTTTTATGCCAACTTTAGTTGTGATATAAACGTTAGGTTATATGTTTAGACTTTTTATACATTCTAAGGCTGCATGATCCGGCTCTAGTGATGATTTGAAAAAGGTTGCATGCAAGGCAGGAGCTCTGCTCTGTTTGTTGCACAGGCTGCACACACTTCATCTCTCATTGAAACTTGGACAAGCATCTGATAATATTCTCACCCATCAGACTATTGTTAGTTGAATCTGGTCTTTATGTACTGCATAGCCTATGGATGGAATCATTTTTTATTTAGCATGGCCCACAAACTAAACATCATCCGTAGCCTGCAATTGAATAGCGAATGGAGGTTACTTGTGGTTATGTTTTTAATATGCAAGCATAAGGATAGGGGAAGCTTTTCCTAAGGTAAATGGAATTCAATTATCAAAACTATATAGTCTAATTAGCCTACTCTTGTCTATACAGAAATACAGTGCGTTTGGAAAGTATTCAGACCCCTTGACTTTTTCCACTATTTGGATTAAATAAAACATATCCTCACCCATCTACACACAATACCTCATAATGACAAAGCAAAAACAGATTTTTGGGAATTTTTGTCAAATGTATAAAAAAATAAAAAACTGAAATACACCTTTGGCAGCAATTACAGCCTTCTGTCTTCTTGGGTATGATGCTACAAACTTGGCACACCTGTATTTGGGGATTTTCTCCCATTGTTCTCTGCAGATCCTCTCAAACGCTGTTAAGTTGGATGGGGAGTGTTGCCCCAGTCTGAGGTCCTGAGCGCTCTGGTCTGGAGCAGGTTTTCATCAAGGATCTCTCTGTACTTTTCTTTGTTAATCTTTCCCTAAATCCTGATTTGTCTCCCAATCCCGTCAGCTGAAAAACATCCCCACAGCATGATTCTGCCACCACTATTTTTCACCATAGGGATGGTGCCAGGTTTCCTCCAGGTGGTATACTTGGCATTCAGGCAAAGGAGTTCAATCTTGGTTTCATCAGAACCAGTGGAGCCTGGTGACTTGTAACATTGAGGAGGATGTGAGACCCATGGTATAAGAGTGTGGAGACGACAAAGTGTGGTAAAACATTTTGGGGAATGAGAAGGCTACTTACAGTGTTGGGAAGGGATCACAATAACACAACACACTACACAGTTAGACAAAATAACTAAGAATGAGTTAGTTCAAGCAAGGAGTAAAATTATTGATGTGTAATAATGTGATTGTGTTTGTGTATGTGATTGACTCTGCATACAGTAATGAGAGAACATTTATAAGGGTACTCACAGTGCTTGGAGAGGAAACATTCAATGTGCCAGTGGATGAGAGGGCACATGAGACATGGCTTCAGTTCATGTCAGGAGAGAGTTGACAATGGTAGTAGAGTGGAGTGGTCATCACCTCTTAATCAGGGGACTTAGCTGTAAATACAAATAGTAGATCCATCCCAAACAAGACTGCGCATCTCGCCCACTTGACACATGAAAGTAGCCTGAGAAACGTTCCTGAATAAAGGCCTGATCTTCCACATACCTGTAGGCTACTAATGAGCTGCTCTTACTGTAGCTGCATACAGCTGATCACACTGAAAAATGGTCTTGTTTTCATCCCTTGGGGATGACTGAGCTGCTGCGACATTTATGTAATTAGTTTTTGCTTGTGTCTGTCCGGAGTGATTATGTGTTATCATCTTTGCTAAATAAATACGGGAGGAGCTTTCCCTTTTGTCGTGTCCTCTAAAAGCCAGTTCTCTCAGTCCCAAAAACCCAGTGGTGTTGATAAGTGGTGTTGATAAGCCGCTTGAGAACATCCCTGTTTCTTCTTACTTTCTCTTTGTGTTGCTCAGTTTGAATATGCAGACCTTCGTCATGATCAATGAGTATTTTTACCAGAAGATTAAATATGATGTGGGCATTTCTATGCTCCCTGCTGTTGTTTTGCCATTTAGCTGAACGCAAGATGTTCTTCAGGCCACTGTACCCTCCTTTCGCAGCAAAGGATCAGACTTTCCCAAAATCAGGCAACGCCAGCAATACAGGCAGCTTGGTGAAAGGCTCCGTGTTAACCAGCTATACTGTTGATACCAGTTGGTATTGAATGCACTCACCTTTTCATCCTTCTTTATGAAACTGATCTCAGGCAGAGTTCAACCATCGGTTTTAATTTGCACCTTTTCCTTGTACCACAGAGTATGAAAAGTGTAGCTACTTGCTACTGAAGATAGCAAGGCAAATGGAAATAAATTACACGAACTGGGTATAAAAATAAAGTTCTAGAACCAAGAAAATAAATTATAATCTACCCCCTCCATCTCCTGTAATTTGAAAAATGCTCAACTATCACTTTTCAATCTCTATCCAATAATGTCACCAACTCACCAAGCTTCTCTGTCACGATCATCGTAAGCATACTCGGACCAAAGCGCAGCGTGATCTGGGTTCCACATATTTATTTAATGAAACGCACAAAAACAATAAAGAATAACCGAAACGTGACGTTCTGGAGTGCTCACAGGCAACAACACAAAAACAATAAAGAATAACCGAAACATGACGTTCTGGAGTGCTCACAGGCAACAACACAAAAACAATAAAGAATAACCAAAACATGACGTTCAGGAGTGCTCACAGGCAACAACACAAAAACAATAAAGAATAACCGAAACATGACGTTCTGGAGTGCTCACAGGCAACAACACAAAAACAATAAAGAATAACCAAAACGTGACGTTCTGGAGTGCTCACAGGCAACAACACAAAAACAATAAAGAATAACCAAAACATGACGTTCAGGAGTGCTCACAGGCAACAACACAAAAACAATAAAGAATAACCGAAACATGACGTTCTGGAGTGCTCACAGGCAACAACACAAAAACAATAAAGAATAACCGAAACATGACGTTCTGGAGTGCTCACAGGCAACAACACAAAAACAATAAAGAATAACCAAAACGTGACATCACAGGCAACAACACAAAAACAATAAAGAATAACCGAAACATGACGTTCAGGAGTGCTCACAGGCAACAACACAAAAACAATAAAGAATAACCAAAACATGACGTTCTGGAGTGCTCACAGGCAACAACACAAAAACAATAAAGAATAACCGAAACGTGACGTTCTGGAGTGCTCACAGGCAACAACACAAAAACAATAAAGAATAACCGAAACGTGACATTCAGGAGTGCTCACAGGCAACAACACAAAAACAATAAAGAATAACCGAAACATGACGTTCTGGAGTGCTCACAGGCAACAACACAAAAACAATAAAGAATAAGCAAAACATGACGTTCTGGAGTGCTCACAGGCAACAACACAAAAACAATAAAGAATAACCAAAACATGACGTTCTGGAGTGCTCACAGGCAACAACACAAAAACAATAAAGAATAACCAAAACATGACGTTCTGGAGTGCTCACAGGCAACAACACAAAAACAATAAAGAATAACCAAAACGTGACGTTCTGGAGTGCTCACAGGCAACAACACAAAAACAATAAAGAATAACCAAAACATGACGTTCTGGAGTGCTCACAGGCAACAACACAAAAACAATAAAGAATAACCAAAACATGAATCACAGGCAACAACACAAAAACAATAAAGAATAACCGAAACGTGACGTTCTGGAGTGCTCACAGGCAACAACACAAAAACAATAAAGAATAACCAAAACATGACGTTCTGGAGTGCTCACAGGCAACAACACAAAAACAATAAAGAATAACCAAAACATGACGTTCAGGAGTGCTCACAGGCAACAACACAAAAACAATAAAGAATAACCGAAACATGACGTTCTGGAGTGCTCACAGGCAACAACACAAAAACAATAAAGAATAACCGAAACGTGACGTTCTGGAGTGCTCACAGGCAACAACACAAAAACAATAAAGAATAACCGAAACATGACGTTCTGGAGTGCTCACAGGCAACAACACAAAAACAATAAAGAATAACCAAAACATGACGTTCTGGAGTGCTCACAGGCAACAACACAAAAACAATAAAGAATAACCCGAAACGTGACGTTCAGGAGTGCTCACAGGCAACAACACAAAAACAAGATCCCAAAAAACACAGTGGGGAAATGGCTGCCTGAATATGATCCCCAATCAGAGACAATGATAAACAGCTGCCTCTGATTGGGAACCATACCAGGCCAACATAGAACTTAACAACCTAGATAGGAACACCCCCCATAGTCACACCCCGACCTAACCAAAATAGAGAATAAAAAGCCCCCCCCCCCCCCCCCCCACACAATGCTCTGCAGCACAACCCCAATACAACACTCTGATCCTAATCCTATGATTGGATGGACAACATTTCAGTTCACACTGTAAAAGCTTTGATTGGTTGTAGGTCGTCCTTTGGAAGTGGTCATAATTACCATGTAGGTCTATGGAAGGGGGTGAGGACTACGATCGTCCTAGGTTTTGAATTGAAGTCAGTGTACCCAGAGAAGGACTGTGTTCTTGGTGACCTTCAATGCTGCAGAAATGATTTGGTACCCTTCCCCAGATCTGTGCCTCGATACATTTTTGTTTCAGAGCATGATTCCTTTGACCTCATGGCTTGGTTTTTGCTCTAACATGCACTGTCATAGACAGTTGTGTGCCTTTCCAAATCATGTCCAATCACTTGAATTTACCACAAGTGGACTCCAATCAAGTTGTAGAAACATCTCAAGGGTGACCAATGGAAACAGGATGCATCTGAGCTCAATTTCAAGTCTCATAGCAAAGGGTCTGAATGCTTATGTAAATACGGTATTTCTGTTTTTTAATTTTAATACATTCGCAAACAGTTTTAAAAAACAGTTTTTGCTTTGTCATTATGGGGTATTGTGTGTAAATTGATGAGGATATTTTTTTATTTAATCAAATTTAGAATAAGGCTGTAACATAACAAAATGTTGAAAAGGGGAAGGGGTCTGAATACTTTCCGAATGCACTGTAAATTAAATCATTCAAAATAGGCTACTAAAGCATGATTTGGCCACAGAGGATCATTAGCTTTTTTTAATATACTGAACAGAAATTTAAACACAACATGGAAAGTGTTGGTCTCATGTTTCATGAGCTAAAATAAAAGATCCCAGAAATGTTCCATAAACACAAAAAGCTTATTTCTCTCAGGGTTTTGTTTACATCTCTATTGGTGAGCATTTCTGCTTTGACAAGATAATCCATCCACCTGACAGGTATGGCATATCAAGAAGCTGATTAAACAGCATGATCATTACACTGGTGCGCCCTGTGCTGGGGAAAATAAAAGGCCACCCTAAAATGTGCAGTTTTGTCACACAACACAATACCACAGATGTCTCAAGTTTTTAGGGAGCGTGAAATTGGCATGCTGACTGCAGGAATGTCCACCAGAGCTGTCAGATAATTTAATGTTGATTCCTCTACCATAAGCCGCCTCAAACATCGTTTAAGAGAATTTGGCAGTACGTCCAACCGGCCTCACAACCGCAGACCGCGTGTAACCACCTCCACATCCGGCTTCTTCACCTGCGGGATCATCTGAGACTCAGACAGCTGATGAAACGGAGTATTTCTGCCTGTAATAAAGCCCTTTTGTGGAGAAAACCTCATTCTGAATGGCTGTGGCTGTGAAATTCATAGATTAGTGCCTAATTTGTTCATTTAAATTGACTGTTTTCTTTATATGAACTGTAACAGTAAAATCGTTGAAATTGTTGCATGATGTGTTTATATTTTTGTTCAGTATAAGTTGTGGATTGTTTTAAATCGTATTTGCCTAAAGTCGTAGGGAAAGGTAGCGCATGCAATTTGGGCAGGTTATTGTTGAGTTGCAACTGTCTGTTTAAAGTAGAGAGGCCAAGCCAGGCATATTGCAATATTTC
Source organism: Oncorhynchus nerka (assembly GCF_034236695.1). NCBI lineage: Eukaryota > Metazoa > Chordata > Actinopteri > Salmoniformes > Salmonidae > Oncorhynchus > Oncorhynchus nerka. Next base: position 19,002,872 of record NC_088415.1, read on the forward strand.
AAAATACAATCGCAGTTTGGAAAGTAAATGGTTATTGCTGTAAAGAGAAGACAATGAAAAGACAAATCTGTCTTTTAGTTATCAAAATCCCTGATTCAATTGAGCGAACAACAGTATATTCTATCTTATTGGCACCGGCGGAGAGCATCAGCAATGTCCCCATGCACTGCCCATAGTCACTATTTATCATTGTTGGGTAAGTGCTCCTTAAAAGTGAGGTTTTTGACAAAACAATCATTTATTTTCATCTGTTTGTCAGTGTCAGCAGAGGAAGCTACCCAGTAATTTGTCATATTAAGAAAGATTCTGCTATTATCTCCAGTCATATAAGGTGTAGGAGAATTGCATGAGATGTGTTTATAATAGGACAGATATTTCCCATGCAAGGAAAGAATAAATGTATGTGATATAGCTTATGCCTACTCTACACTATGCGCGTTCAGCCATGCTCTGAACGGTATTTTTTTGCGAACATTGATTGAGTTATATTATTAGCCTAAATTATGACTATCCAAACTACTCATGACGTTATGAATAGTATTTTATGTTACATAGGTCCACAAATGTGATGATGCATGGAATGCTTTATTATAAAGTGAAAATGAGCTTCCCCAAACTTGAAACTCGCGTCGCCGATGTATACCAGGTTGTAAAGCGGATACATGTGCTTCATTTTAAGAATTTAGCAATAAAGATAGCAGCATGAGAAAGCTGGGATCCTCTTTTAAATAGTGACCAGTCAAAACTCTGTTTCACATATGATTGTGCAATGACTGGGCTTATAACTGGTGGAAGTCTGTCCTTTGGTCTGATTAGTCCAAATGTGAGATTTTTGGTTCCAACCGCTGTGTCTTCGTGAGACGCAGAGTGATCTCTGCATGAGTGGTTCCCACCGTGAAGCATGGAGGAGGAGGTGTGATGGTGTGGGGGTGCTTTGCTGGCGACACTGTCTGTGATTTATTTAGAATTCAAGGCACACTTAACCAGCATGGCTACCACAGCATTTTGCAGCGATACACCATCCCATCTGATTTTACTTAGTGAGAGTATCATTTGTTTTTCAACAGGAAAATGACCCAACACACCTCCAGGCTGTGTAAGAGCTATTTGACCAAGAAGGAGAGTGATAGAGTGCTGCAACAGGTGACCTGGCCCGCAGAGTGAAGGAAAATCAGTCAGCAAGTGCTCAGCATATGTGGGAACTCCTTCAAGACTATTGGAAAAGCATTCCAGGTGAAGAGGCGATTCCGGGATGCTGGCCTTCTAGTCAGAGTTGCAAAGAAAAAGCTATATCTCAGACTGGCCAATAGAAAGAAAAGATTAAGATGGGCAAAAGAACACAGACAGAGGAACTCTGCCTAGAAGGCCAGCATCCCGGAGTCGCCTCTTCACTGTTGACGTTGAGACTGGTATTTTGCAGGTATTATTTAATGAAGCTGCCAGTTGAGGAATTTGGAGGCATCTGTTTCTCAAGCTAGACACTCTAATGTACTTGTCCTCTTCCTCAGTCGTGCACCGGGGCCTCCCACTCCTCTTTCTATTCTGGTTAGAGCCAGTTTGCGCTGTTTTGTGAAGGGAGTAGTGCACAGCGTTGTACGAGATATTCAGTTTCTTGGCAATTTCTCACATGGAATAGCCTTAATTTCTCCGAACAATAATAGACACGAGTTATGGAAGAAAGTTATTTGTTTCTGGCTATTTTGAGCCTGTAATCGAACCCACAAATGCTGATGTTCCAGATACTCAACTAGTCTAAAGAGCGCCAGTTTTATTGCTTCTTTAATGAGAACAACAGTTTTCGACTGTGCTAACATGATTAGAAAAGGGTTTTCTAATGTTCAATTAGCCTTTTAAAATGATGAACTTGGATTAGCTAACACAAAGTGCCATTGGAACACAGGAGTGATGGTTGCTGATAATGGGCCTCTGTACGCCTATGTAGATATTCCATAAAAGATCAACCGTTTCTAGCTACAATAGTCATTTGCAACATTAACCATGTCTACACTGTATTTCTGATCAATTTGATGTTATTTTAATGGACAAAAAAATTGCTTTTCTTTCAAAACAAGGACATTTCTATTGGACCTCAAACTTTTGAACGGTAGTGTATGTATGTGAAATTATTATTTAGGGGAAAAAAATACCTGTCATCTATGCACTTAAATAGTGAATGAAGGACGCTATCACACAGTTCATTTTCATGCCAGCTAGGTAGGCTATACTCCTGTTGTAAAGCGAAGCAATGTGCTTAATATTGGGAAAGTTGAGAAATAAATATAGTAGGCCTAGCCTGTAGAAAGCTGATGTGATCCTCCTCTTTTTAATAGAGGCCATCAAACTCTGTTTTCTTACACAATTGCATAGCATATATAAATGTTGCGCAACATGAGCTCATGGACTCTCATGAAGGGTTTGATTTTATTTTCAATTGCATTTGCATTGTTGTTAGAGTGATTAGAGGGACAATAGTTTGATGAGTACCAGGCCATTAGCGACTGGCAGTTAGCAAGTTTGGTAGGCTACTAATGACCATCAGCAGGATCAGAGCATAGTTTTGGGGAAGCCTAGTTACCATGACAAAATGGTCATGTGGAATTTGACTATGGTCATGGCTCATGACCGCCGGTATGGTTGTGACAGGTCGGGACTCGTGACCGCTGGTGTGGCGGTAATACGGTCACTGTAACAGCCCCACTGTCACCTTAGCTTGCTACATAACTTCTGAGTGATAGGCAGCAGGAGCACCACCACCAATCAACCTACACCACTGTGCACACACCCCTCGTTACTATGGCAATTAGTGTAGCCATGTCAGCAAATGACTGCTGTCTGAACACACAAGTCCAATTTGGTCACTTGTAACTGGCTGTTTGGACAGTCAGTTTTCCAAAACAGATTTTAAAAACAAAACTGATTTGAGAATGAAGGCCTGCTGCTTGATCAAGACTTTTGAGAAGTCCTGATAGAGTCTCAGCTAGTGATTAATAGGGTTTGTTTGTCTATGCATGCTTGTGTGTGCGTGTGTGTGTGCGTGTGTGTGTGCGTGTGTGTGTGTGTGTGTGTGTGTGTGTGTGTGTGTGTGTGTGTGTGTGTGTTTGGACTTCTGGTCCCCACAAGGATAGTTCTTAAAAGAATAGTAAAACAGGATCAAATGTATTTCTGTGACGTGTTGAGGTTGGACCCAGGTGCAGATAAGAGACCAGATGAGGAATCAGTGGTTAAGGATAAACGTAAGACTGATAAACGGTAGCCACAGCATCACAGTACACTTGAAAAAGCATCAAACACTAAGTCTCAAAAACTCACTCAGAAAACGACCACACACAGTAAACAATTCAATCTTCTGCAAAGAGAACCAGAAAACACACCTCTTCTAAAGGGGAAATCATAATGAGTAATAGAACACACCTCAGGGTCATAATTGTCTCTAGGATAGTCTCTAGGATGGTCTGAAGGATGACCTTCTGGTGCCGGGTGGATCCATTACAATTTTAGGTTCAGGGGTTAGAATTACTGTTAGGGGTAAAGGGGTTCGGTTTAGGGTTAGATACATTGTCATCACCACAACTAATGTTCACATCCGATCACTCAGTCACCACAACTAATGTTCACATCCGATCACTCAGTCACCACAACTAATGTTCACATCCGATCACTCAGTCACCACAACTAATGTTCACATCAGATCACTCAGTCACCACAACTAATGTTCACATCAGATCACTCAGTCACCACAACTAATGTTCACATCCGATCACTTAGTCACCACAACTAATGTTCACATCAGATCACTCAGTCACCACAACTAATGTTCACATCCGATCACTCAGTCACCACAACTAATGTTCACATCAGATCACTCAGTCACCACAACTAATGTTCACATCAGATCACTCAGTCACCACAACTAATGTTCACATCAGTTCACTCAGTCACCACACAAAGAGTGCACTGACACAACAAAATAAAAAATCATGACTTCTGTCTCCTTGATGCTTGTTTCCATGTTCACACACACACACACACACACACACACACACACACACACACACACACACACACACAGACAGACACACACACCGTAAGCCAAACTCTGTGTGTTTCAGCTGCGTCCAGGCGAAGCATTCACTGTGTACCACACCAGCCCTACTCTGTCCAGTCTGTCCAAACCAGTGGTTCTGTGGACCCAACAGGATGTCTGCAAGTGGCTGAAGAAACACTGTCCCCACAACTACCTGACCTACGTAGAAGCCTTCTCCCACCATGCTATCACAGGTAATGTGTAGAAACCTTCTCCCACCATGCTATCACAGGTAATGTGTAGAAACCTTCTCCCACCATGCTATCACAGGTAATGTGTAGAAACCTTCTCCCACCATGCAATCACAGGTAATGTGTAGAAACCTTCTCCCACCATGCTATCACAGGTAATGTGTAGAAACCTTCTCCCACCATGCTATCACAGGTAATGTGTAGAAACCTTCTCCCACCATGCTATCACAGGTAATGTGTAGAAACCTTCTCCCACCATGCTATCGCAGGTAATGTGTAGAAACTTTCTCCCACCATGCTATCATAGGTAATGTGTAGAAACCTTCTCCCACCATGCTATCACAGGTAATGTGTAGAAACCTTCTCCCACCATGCTATCACAGGTAATGTGTAGAAACATTCTCCCACCATGCTATCACAGGTAATGTGTAGAAACCTTCTCCCACCATGCTATCACAGGTAACGTGTAGAAACCTTCTCCCACCATGCTATCACAGGTAATGTGTAGAAACCTTCTCCCACCATGCTATCACTGGTAATGTGTAGAAACCTTCTCCCACCATGCTATCACAGGTAATGTGTAGAAACCTTCTCCCACCATGCTATCACAGGTAATGTGTAGAAACCTTCTCCCACCATGCTATCACAGGTAATGTGTAGAAACCTTCACCCACCATGCTATCACAGGTAATGTGTAGAAACCTTCTCCCACCATGCTATCACAGGTAATGTGTAGAAACCTTCTCCCACCATACTATCACAGGTAATGTGTAGAAACCTTCTCCCACCATGCTATCACAGGTAATGTGTAGAAACCTTCTCCCACCATGCTATCACAGGTAATGTGTAGAAACCTTCTCCCACCATGCTATCACAGGTAATGTGTAGAAACCTTCTCCCACCATGCTATCACAGGTAATGTGTAGAAACCTTCTCCCACCATGCTATCACAGGTAATGTGTAGAAACATTCTCCCACCATGCTATCACAGGTAATGTGTAGAAACCTTCTCCCACCATGCTATCACAGGTAACGTGTAGAAACCTTCTCCCACCATGCTATCACAGGTAATGTGTAGAAACCTTCTCCCACCATGCTATCACTGGTAATGTGTAGAAACCTTCTCCCACCATGCTATCACAGGTAATGTGTAGAAACCTTCTCCCACCATGCTATCACAGGTAATGTGTAGAAACCTTCTCCCACCATGTTATCACAGGTAATGTGTAGAAACCTTCTCCCACCATGCTATCACAGGTAATGTGTAGAAACCTTCTCCCACCATGCTATCACAGGTAATGTGTAGAAACCTTCTCCCACCATGCTATCACAGGTAATGTGTAGAAACCTTCTCCCACCATGTTATCACAGGTAATGTGTAGAAACCTTCTCCCACCATGCTATCACAGGTAATGTGTAGAAACCTTCTCCCACCATGCTATCACAGGTAATGTGTAGAAACCTTCTCCAACCCTGCAATCACAGGTAATGTGTAGAAACCTTCTCCCACCCCGCAATCACAGGTAATGTGTAGAAACCTTCTCCAACCTCTCTACCACAGAAAATGTGTAGAAACCCTCTCCAACCCTCTACCACAGGTAATGTGTAGAAACCTTCTCCAACCCCACTATCACAGGTAATGTGTAGAAACCTTCTCCAACCCCAATATCACAGGTAATGTGTAGAAACCTTCTCCAACCCTGCAATCACAGGTAATGTGAAGAAACTTCTCCAACCCCGCAATCACAGGTAATGTGTAGAAACCTTCTCCAACCCCAATATCACAGGTCATGTGTAGAAACCTTCTCCAACCCTGCAATCAGAGTTCATGTGTAGAAACCTTCTCCAACCCAGCAATCAGAGGTCATGTGTAGAAACCTTCTCCAACCCAGCAATCAGAGGTAACGTGTAGAAACCTTCTCCAACCCTGCAATCAGAGGTAATGTGTAGAAACCTTCTCCAACCCAGCAATCAGAGGTAATGTGTAGAAACCTTCTACAACCCCGCAGTCACAGGTAATGTGTAGAAACCTTCTCCAACCCTGCAATCACAGGTAATGTGTAGAAACCTTCTCCAACCCCGCAGTCACAGGTAACGTGTAGAAACCTTCTCCAACCCGGCAGTCACAGGTAATGTGTAGAAACCTTCTCCAACCCCGCAGTCACAGGTAACGTGTAGAAACCTTGGTCTGCACCACTCTCACAGAAGGTAGTGAAGCAACTCCTGGCTGTCCTGCTGCTGGTAGCCCTTAAAGCGTGGTGGATCCCTGGAAAGAGAGAGAGAAAGAGAGAGCTACAGAGAGAGAGAACACAGCTCAGTCAGAACACTCACTAAGAACATAAACATTTCCTTCAGAAACTATTCATACCCGCTTGACTTATTCCACATGTTGTATTATAGCCTGAATTCAAAATGGATTAAATATTTTTTTTCTCAACCATCTACACACAATACCCCATAATGACAAAATGAAAACATGTATTTGACGTTTTTGCAAATTTATTGAAAACAAACTCCAGAAATACAGTGGGGCAAAAAACTTAAAAAGATGAGAGAGGCCTGTAATTTTCATCATAGGTACACTTCAACTATGACAGACAAAATGAGAAGAAAATCCAGAAAATCACATTGTAGGATTTTTAAGGAATTTATTTGCAAATGATGGTGGAAAATAAGTATTTGGTCAATAACAAAAGTTTATCTCAATACTTTGTTATATACCCTTTGTTGGCAATGACAGAGGTCAAACGTTTTCTGTAAGTCTTCACAAGATTTTCACACACTGTTGCTGATATTTTGGCCCATTCCTCCATGCAGATCTCCTCTAGAGCAGTGATGTTTTGGGGCTGTTGCTGGGCAACACGGACTTTCAACTCCCTACAAAGATGTTCTATGGGGTTGAGATCTGGAGACTGGCTAGGCCACTCCAGGACCTTGAAATGCTTCTTACGAAGCCACTCCTTCGTTGCCCGGGCGGTGTGTTTGGGATCATTGTCATGCTGAAAGACCCAGCCACGTTTCATCTTCAATGCCCTTGCTGATGGAAGGAGGTTTTCACTCAAAATCTCACAATACATGGCCCCATTCATTCTTTTCTTTACACGGATTAGTCGTCCTGGTCCCTTTGCAGAAAAACAGCCCCAAAGCATGATGTTTCCACCCCCATGCTTCACAGTAGGTATGGTGTTCTTTGGATGCAACTCAGCATTCTTTGTCCTCCAAACACGACGAGTTGAGTTTTTACCAAAAAGTTATATTTTGGTTTCATCTGACCATATGACATTCTCCTAATCTTCTTCTGGATCATCCAAATGCTCTCTAGAAAACTTCAGAGGGGCCTGAACATGTGCTGGCTTAAGCAGGGGGACATGTCTGGCACTGCAGGATTTGAGTCCCTGGCGGCGTAGTGTGTTACTGATGGTAGGCTTTGTTACTTTAGTCCCAGCTCTCTGCAGGTCATTCACTAGGTGTGGTTCTGGGATTTTTGCTGACCTTTGTGATCATTTTGACACCACGGGGTGAGATCTTGCATGGAGCCCCAGATCGAGGGAGATTATCAGTGGTCTTGTATGTCTTCCATTTCCTAATAATTGCTCCCACAGTTGATTTCTTCAAACCAAGCTGCTTACCTATTGCAGATTCAGTCTTCCCAGCCTGGAACAGGTCTACAATTTTGTTTCTGGTGTCCTTTGACAGCTCTTTGGTCTTGGCCATAGTGGAGTTTGGAGTGTGACTGTTTGAGGTTGTGGACAGGTGTCTTTTAAACTGATAAGAAGGTCAAACAGGTGCCATTAATACAGGTAACGAGTGGAGGACAGAGAAGCCTCTTAAAGAAGAAGTTACAGGTCTGTGAGAGCCAGAAATCTTGCTTGTTTGTAGGTGACCAAATACTTATTTTCCACCATAATTTGCAAATAAATTCATTAAAAAATCCTACAATGTGATTTTCTGGATTTTTTTCTTCTTATTTTGTCTGTCATAGTTGACGTGTACCTATGATGAGAATTACAGGCCTCTCTCATCTTTGTAAGTGGGAGAACTTGCACAATTGGTGGCTGACTAAATACTTTTTTGCCCCACTGTATCTAATTTACATAAGTATTCACACCCCTGAGCCAATACTTTGTAGAAGCAGCTTTAGCAGCGATTGCAGCTATGAGGTTTCTGGGTACGTCTCTAAGAGCTTTCCACACCTGGATTGTGCAACATTTTCCCATTATTCTTTTCAAAATTCTTCAAGCTCTGTCAAATTGGTTATTGATCATTGCTAGACAACCATTTTCAGGTTTTGCCATAGATTTGCAAGTAGATGTAAGTCAAAACTGTAACTCGGCCACTCAGAAACATTTACTGTCTTCTTGGTAGGCAACTCCAGTGTAGAGTTGGCCTTGTAGGTTATTGTCCTGCTGAAAGGTGAATTCATCTCCCAGTGTCTGGTGGAAAGAAGACTGAACCAGATTTTCCCAAGGATTTGCCTGTGCTTAGCTCCATTCTGGTTATTTTTTATCCTGCAAAACTCCCCAATCCTTAATGTTTACAAGCATACCCAAAACATTATGCAGTCAACACTATGCTTGAAAATTGAGGAGTGGTACTCAGTAATGTGTTATATTGGATTTTCCCTAAACATAACAATTTGTATTCAGGACAAACAGTTAATTGCTTTGCCACATTTTTTGCAGTATTACTTTAGTGCCTTGTTGCAAACATTATGCATGTTTTGAAATATTGTATTCTGTACAGGATTCCTTCTTTTCACTCTGTCATTTAGCTTAGTATTGTGGAGTAACTCCAACATTGTTGATCCATCCTCAGTTTTCTCCTATCAGAGCCATTAAACTCTGTAACTGTTTTAAAGTCACCATTGGCCTCATGGTGAAATCTATGAGCGGTTTCCTTCCTCTCACCGAGTTAGGAAGGACGCCTGTCTCTTTGTAGTGACTGAGTGTATTGATACACCATCAAACGTGTATTTAATAACTTCTTTATGCTCAAAGAAATATTCCATGTCTGCTTTTTTTACCCATCTACCAATAGGTGCCCTTCTTTGTGAGGCATTGGAAAACCTCCCTGGTCTTTTCAGTTGAATCTGTGTTTGAAATTCAGTGCTCGACTGAGGGACCTTACAGATAATTGTATGTGCGGGGTACAGAGATGAGGTAGCCATCATGTTAAACACTATTATTGCAGACAGAGTGAGTCCGTGCAACTTAGTATGTGACTTGTTAAGCACATTTTTAATTTTGAACTTATTTAGGCTTGCCATAACAAAGGGGTGGAGTACTTATTGACTCAAGACAGGTTTTCATTTTTTATTAATTTGTAAACATTTCTAAAAACATAATTCCACCTTGACATTATGGGGTATTGTGTGTAGGCCACTGACAACAATCCCAAAATGTCATCCATTTTAAACACAAAAACATTGCAAAAAGTCAAGGCGTGTGAATACCTTCTGAAGGCACTATACAGACAGGCATTATAGTAGCCCAGGAGCTGAAGCCTTCAGATCTCAAGTAAGTTTATTCATCACCCAAGCCTAGTTTTGCAAGCTTATTCTCTACACTCCGCTACTCTCCACCGCCCAGAGGACTGAAGCTCCTGTACCCAGAGAGTTGGGACCAATTCACACAGGTCTCTGAAAAGGCTTAGCCTGAGAAACCAAATCTCACACAAGTTGTATTATTAGTTCCTTAGCTGGTTCCACAGCTTCGCTTTTTCAGCTGCGAGACTTAAGAAACGGTTTACACCTAAATCTCTCACAAGGAGATTTAAAGACCATTCATGCAGCGAAAGCTAAGAAAGGAATGCTGTGTTTTTGTGAAAGAAAGGGAAAGCTGTTGCAGCGGATGTAGTTGACGGTGTTCTGGAATCTCACACACACACACGCACACACGCACACACGCACACATGCACACGCACGCACACACACACACACACACACACACACACACACACACACACACACACACACACACATGCATGAGACACATTGCTAACAACAGACATCCACACACACATGCATTAGACACATTGCTAACAACAGACATCCACACACACACACACACACACACACACACACACACACACACACACACACACACACACACATGCATGAGACACATTGCTAACAACAGACATCCACACACACATGCATGAGACACATTGCTAACAACAGACATCCACACACACATGCATTAGACACATTGCTAACAACAGACATCCACACACACACACACACACACACACACACACACACACACATGCATGAGACACATTGCTAACAACAGACATCCACACACACATGCTTTAGACACATTGTTAACAACAGACATCCACACACACATGCATTAGACACATTGCTAACAACAGACATCCACACACTCATGCACACACACATGCGCGCACACACACACAGTACGTACTGGATATGAGCGCTCAGTTCTCTTAGCCTTGAGTCAGACAGTACAGAACAGGTCCCTTTCAGAGCCAGTCACAGAGAACAGATTGCTTTTCTAAACTGCATGGTCAGCCATCACTCACTAAGTCACTCTGCACCTAGATACGCACACAGTGTTTGTCTGCCTCAAGTTACAGATAACCCAGCAACAGCAGATCATATCTCTTTGATTTATTCATCATATTTATACGTTATATTACAGACACTAGCACATGCATGAACACAGACATTCACACACACACACACACACACACACACACACACACACACACACACATACATGCACACACACACACGCACACACGCACACACACACATGCACACACACGCACACACCCACACACACACAAACACGCACACACACACACACACACACACACACACACACACACACACACACACTCAGGTGCAGTCAGTTTGTCTCATTATGTGTATAAAATGTGGAAGCTACAGGCAGCACCTGTTAAATAGAGAATCAACTAGCCATAGAATTACATATAGAACCTGATTGTTATAAAGATGTGTTTGATGCTATTCATTAGGCTACTCCCATTACCTATTGCTAGAAAATCCCCATGTGATTCGAGTGAAGGCATTTTCCCTCAGTTTACTATTGCAGTGGTTAGTGGTGAGTGCTCTCGGAGCTCCACTCATGTACATCGGCGTTCTATACGAGTTGCACCCGCAGACATGTGCATGTATGTGGGTCTACATCCACAGTTGCTCGAGAAGCGCGCACCTCTTTTCCTGCACTTTTCATTTTTCCATTGAATGTATTATTTTGGTTATTGAGATCTCTGCTTTTAAATGTACCGGTTGAGTTAGAAAGACCTGTGTGAATGTGAGGATGGTTATTAGTCTTTGGTAGATATTTTAGCCCAATACAACCTCTGTGTTGGGTAAATAGTTTTCAACCAGTTACTTGGTTATTTGCAACCATGAAACCATGAGGCAATGGTTCAGGCAATGGTTTAGCCAGGGCCGGCCCTACCAATAAGCCACATAAGCAGACACTTTTTTAACACAGATTTTTGTTTAAAAATTGTAATTCAGTCAGGGTCTCAACTTACTGTTGAGAGTTATAATAGTAGAATACACAATTTTCAATTTCTAAATGTGGTTGTGCATCAGCAGTTTTTCTCTTCTCATGTCTGTCACTGACAGTCACTCAATAAGCCCATGCCAGCTATATTTTTTAGATGGCTAAATGGCTAAATTAACTTACCTAGCAAGCTAAACATTGAAGTAATCATGACTGAATTACCTACCAGGCACTAAGGGCATGTATCAATAAGGGGGATCATTGCTTTCACCTGGTCAGTCTGCCATGAAAAGTGCAGGTATCTTTAATGTTTTGTACACTCTGTGTAAATAACCACTGCTACCTGCACTATCCTTCTTTCATAATAAGGATTGGTGTCCCGCTATTCAAATCAATTCTAATAGTTATTATAGCGGTTAAGCATTTAGGTATATAAGTGTCTTCTATCGGCTGAAAGCTTCAATTCTTGTTAATCTAACTGCACTGTCCGATTTACAGTAGCTATTACAGCGAAAACCTGCAATGGGATTGTTTGAGGACTGCGCCCCACATCAAAATATTTTTCCACTGGCACAGGTTTCATACATTCACATATAAAGAGCAAATATTCACTTACTTTTTGAAAATCTTCCTCTGATTTGTCATCCAAAGCGTCCCAGCAATAACATGTAGTGTCATTTTTTATATCCCAAAAAGTCAGTTTAGTTGGCCCCACCGATTTGAGTTTACCACTCGTTCAACTTGCAGAGAAAGGAATGCGAAAATCTACCCCTAAACTTTGTTTCAACAAGTCAAAATGCATTTCTATTTACTCCTCAGATACCCTCAAATGTAATCAAACTAAAATATTATTTATGGAAAGAAGTATGTTCAATTGGAAACCGATTTTAGCAGGTGCGTCCTGTCTTTATGGCGTGCGCAAACATGAATTTCCAAGATTGTGTCCCTGTACTAAAACGGATATTTCTTATTTGTTTTTGAAGTTACAAGCCTGAAACCTTGAACATAGACTGCTGACACTCTGTGGAAGCCATAGGAATTGCATCCAGGGAGCTAATTTTAATATGACCTTTTACTTTTCTTTCTAAGAGGATGGTCTCTCTCAACAACAAAAAATTGGTTGTTTTTTCTTTGGATTTTCTCCTACCATATATATTGTGTTATATTCTCCTACATTATTTTAACATTTCAAGAAACTTCAAAGTGTTTTCTTTCCAATGGTACCAATTATATGCATATCCTGGCTTTAGGGCCTGAGCAACAGGCAGTTTACTTTAGGCACTTCATTCAGACAGGAAGTTGAGAAAAAAAGAGGCCTAGCTCTAAGAAGTTTTAAGCTACACCCTGGACCAGAGATGTGTTTGTTCTCAAGAATCCAATGCCATACAGCCATAGGGTTCTCAGTTTAACAACTGACCACAGCGGACTCTGTCTAACCGCGTCTAACCATGTCTAACAACTACGCGCAATACGGTTTTTGAAACCTCAGAAACTCTACTTTAATTTCACTCCAAAATACATTTTCAAATACAAAATATTCACTTACTGTGTGCTGTTTTAACATTACGTGTCGTTATTGTGGCGGCCATGACAGAAATGTCTCCCTTTTGCCCTCAGAACTTGTTTTTCACCAATTAACTGTGTCGGTGGATTGAACAAAACGGTTTCCACAGAAACAGTAGAAGGATCTATTTTATTTTCCCTTCTCCATTCTCTCTTTATTCTCTTCTTCTCTTTGAGGCTGCTAGCTGCTATCGCTATCTGCAGGCCATTATTAGGCTCTGTATTAAGTCTGTCGGAGGGGAATTGGATTGGAGCTTTCTTCATCTGCTTTGTCTTATTTGTACACAAAGGAACCAAGGGCAGCTTTTCTAGGACACCATGTTTCTGGGGGCAGGAAAGAGAGACACACTGGCTGAGTTGGGAGGAAGGGAGAGGGCTGGACAGAGAGGGTGTGCGTGTGTGTGCTGGGTTTTTGAGGTGTGCCCACGTCTAGAGGCGGAAATGAGAATGGATGGATTGATTAGGAGAGCTAACAGTATGAGTAATGTGTCTAATTAACATGTAGACCTAGGCTTCTACAGCTTTGATGGATTCCTTCACTCTCCTCTCCATTGAAAGACAGGCCCATCCCGTATGTGTGTGTGTGTAATAAAGTAGACATGCAATGTGTTGTCTCTGAGTTTGTGTGTGTGTGCACATGATGCTTACTGTGGATAATGGTATGTTAAAAGTGTGTTTCCTGGTAGTTTAATGCCTTGGTGTTCTAGTTCAAACATCCTCAGTAAATTGTCTGGCTGTATAAACCTCACTTTGCCATCCTGCTCGCTGTCATGACGACTCGTATGAAAAGCAGAGAATACACACTTAACGCTTAGATGTAAATCAACAGTGTACACACACACACAGGCACTGTCACGATTGTTGTATAAATAAGTGGACCAAGGTGCAGCGTGTGTAGAGTTCCACATTTTATTAATAGTGAAATCTCCAAAAACAACAAAGATATAACGAACGTGCAATAGCGCACATAGGCACTAACACGAAACAATATCCCACATCGCAGGTGGGAAAAAGGACACACGAAGTATGATCCCCAATTAGAGGCAACGATCATCAGCTGCCTCCAATTGGGAACCATACACACACACCAACATAGAAACACAATAACTAGAAAAGAAACCCTAGTCACGCCCTAACCTATTACACCATAGAGAACCCTGAGGGCTCTCTGTGGTCAGGGCGTGACAGGCACACAGACACAGACGCACAGACACATACACCAGACAGGTTGCTCAAGATCCACTGAGAAATTCGACGTCGGTCCAGGTTAACAGGACGTCGGCAGATGAAAACCAGGTCCAGGTTAACAGGACGTCGGCAGATGAAAACCAGCCGCTAGGGGCAACGGGGAGCGCTGTAACATCAAGTAGGCTTGGGTTTTGCTAGGGTGTTGTGGACAGGGCTGGCGGATGGGTGTAATATATTCAATCTAAGTGCTTTTTAAAAAATGTTTACCTTTTTCCAAACCTTATCCCAAAACGTGATCTTACCTTAACCATTCAGTAAAAAACAAAGCCTGTTCTAACATAGTATTTGCCTCTCTCCTCTCCCTCTCCCTCTACCTCTCCCTCTCCCTCCAGGTCGCGCATTGCTGAGGTTGAACGGGGAGAAGTTGGAGAGGATGGGCATTGTCCAAGAAACATTGAGACAGGAGGTTCTACAGCAGGTCCTTCAGCTACAAGTCAGAGAGGAGGTCCGCAACCTGCAGTTGCTCAGCAGAGGTGAGCACTGTGTGTGTGTGTGTGTGTGTGTGTGTGTGTGTGTGTGTGTGTGTGTGTGTGTGTGTGTGTGTGTGTGTGTGTGTCTGTGCACACGTGTGTTTAAGGACATGTAAAGTATTCCATAAACACACATGTCCAGACATCAATAGCCTGCTGAGGTCACTCTGTGCTGACCTGGATTCAGCTGTTAATGAGGATAGAACACAGCAGTATAAAATACGATATAGTCAAAGGTAAAAGTGTATTATTAATATCATGATTTTGGCATCCTATTTATAGGGCTAATGGTTACTACTTCTAAACTTCCAAAGATCCAATCAACCATGGATGAATGATAGGAAACCTAGCTTCTCGTTGAAATGAGGGTGTCCTTTGTTTGGCAATTCAGATGTCAATGTAGCTTACTTAAACCCAACCTCAGTCTGAATCTACTTTCACATACAATTAGAGGGGTTACTTTGTCAGGGTGGAATTGTCCATTATTATGAACCAGTAGGTGGGTGATTAATGTCACTTAATCACACTTAATGACACGTTCTACTATTATGAGAAAAACTTGGATTATATTAATATTGATATGAAATATACAGTATGTATATGTATAGAAATAAATGATTGAATTATTATTCACCAGTAAGGATTCGTAAACTTTTTTTGCGGCCTTCTTCGTCAACATTGTGGCCTCATTAATTAGAACAATTATATACAGTGCCTTGCGAAAGTATTCGGCCCCCTTGAACTTTGCGACCTTTTGCCACATTTCAGGCTTCAAACATAAAGATATAAAACTGTATTTTTTTTGTGAAGAATCAACAACAAGTGGGACACAATCATGAAGTGGAACGACATTTATTGGATATTTCAAACTTTTTTAACAAATCAAAAACTGAAAAATTGGGCGTGCAAAATTATTCAGCCCCCTTAAGTTAATACTTTGTAGCGCCACCTTTTGCTGCGATTACAGCTGTAAGTCGCTTGGGGTTTGTCTCTATCAGTTTTGCACATCGAGAGACTGAAATTTTTTCCCATTCCTCCTTGCCAAACAGCTCAAGCTCAGTGAGGTTGGATGGAGAGCATTTGTGAACAGCAGTTTTCAGTTCTTTCCACAGATTCTCGATTGGATTCAGGTCTGGAATTTGACTTGGCCATTCTAACACCTGGATATGTTTATTTTTGAACCATTCCATTGTAGATTTTGCTTTATGTTTTGGATCATTGTCTTGTTGGAAGACAAATCTCCGTCCCAGTCTCAGGTCTTTTGCAGACTCCATCAGGTTTTCTTCCAGAATGGTCCTGTATTTGGCTCCATCCATCTTCCCATCAATTTTAACCATCTTCCCTGTCCCTGCTGAAGAAAATCAGGCCCAAACCATGATGCTGCCACCACCATGTTTGTCAGTGGGGATGGTGTGTTCAGGGTGATGAGCTGTGTTGCTTTTACGCCAAACATAACGTTTTGCATTGTTGCCAAAAAGTTCAATTTTGGTTTCATCTGACCAGAGCACCTTCCTCCACATGTTTGGTGTGTCTCCCAGGTGGCTTGTGGCAAACTTTAAACGACACTTTTTATGGATATCTTTAAGAAATGGCTTTCTTCTTGCCACTCTTCCATAAAGGCCAGATTTGTGCAATATACGACTGATTGTTGTCCTATGGACAGAGTCTCCCACCTCAGCTGTAGATCTCTGCAGTTCATCCAGAGTGATCATGGGCCTCTTGGCTGCATCTCTGATCAGTCTTCTCCTTGTATGAGCTGAAAGTTTAGAGGGACGGCCAGGTCTTGGTAGATTTGCAGTGGTCTGATACTCCTTCCATTTCAATATTATCGCTTGCACATTGCTCCTTGGGATGTTTAAAGCTTGGGAAATCTTTTTGTATCCAAATCCGGCTTTAAACTTCTTCACAACAGTATCTCGGACCTGCCTGCTGTGTTCCTTGTTCTTCATGATGCTCTCTGCGCTTTTAACGGACCTCTGAGACTATCACAGTGCAGGTGCATTTATACGGAGACTTGATTACACACAGGTGGATTGTATTTATCATCATTAGTCATTTAGGTCAACATTGGATCATTCAGAGATCCTCACTGAACTTCTGGAGAGAGTTTGCTGCACTGAAAGTAAAGGGGCTGAATAATTTTGCACGCCCAATTTTTCAGTTTTTGATTTGTTAAAAAAGTTTGAAATATCCAATAAATGTCGTTCCACTTCATGATTGTGTCCCACTTCTTGTTGATTCTTCACAAAAAATACAGTTTTATATCTTTATGTTTGAAGCCTGAAATGTGGCAAAACGTCGCAAAGTTCAAGGGGGCCGAATACTTTCGCAAGGCACTGTATATAGACACTACTGTTCAAAAGTTTGGGATCACTTAGAAATGTCCTTGTTCTTTAAAGAAAAGCACAAAAATTTTAATTAAAAACATAAAATTGATCAGAAATACATTGTTGTAAATGACTTTTGTAGCTGGAAACGTCTGATTTTAATGGAATATCTACATAGGCGTACAGAGGCCAATTATCAGCAACCATCACTCCTGTATTCCAATGGCACGTTGTGTTAGCTGTTCCAAGTTTAGCATTTTAAAAGGCTAATTGATCATTAGAAGACCCGCAAAACACCAGTCTCAACGTCAACAGTGAAGAGGCGACTCCGGTATGCTGGCCTTCTAAACAGAGTTCCTCTGTCCAGTGTCTCTGTTCTTTTTCTCAACTTAATATTTTCTTTTTATTGGCCAGTCTGAGATATGGCTTTTTCTTTGCAACTCTGCCTAGAAGGCCAGCATCCCGGAGTCGCCTCTTCACTGTTGACGTTGAAACTGGTGTTTTGCGGGTAATATTTTGTGGGAACTGAGGCTCCATGGATTGATGAGGAATTGAAAAACTGTATGGTTGAAAGAGATGGGGAAAGGGGAGTGGCTAATAAGTCTGACTGCACATCTGACTGGCTGACTTACTGCAAATTGAGAAATTATGTGATTAACCTCAACAAAAAGAAGAAGAAACGGTATTATGAAGCCAAGATCAATGATATAAAGAATTATCTTTCATTGAATCAGATGGCTTATTCATCACAAAACCATTTAATTTAATGCTAATTATTTTAATGATTATTTAATTGGCAAAGTGGGCAAACGTAGCCAGGAAATGTCAACAATGAACATTGAGCCATTGTATTCATGCATAAAAAAACTAATAATGAAAGAAAAGCATTGCAAGTTTGAATTTGGTAAAGTTCGTGTGGGAGAGGTGGAAAAATTAATGTTATCAATCAATAATGACAAACCTCCTGGCATTGATAACTTAGATGGAAAGCTACTGAGGATGGTAGCTGACTCTATAGCCACTCCTATCTATCATATTTTTTTGTCTGAGCCTAGAGGAAAGTCTTTGTCCTCAGGCGGGAAGCCAAAGTAATTCCGCTAACTAAAGAGTGGTTCTAACAGCAGACCTATAAGCTTGCTGCCAGCTCTTAGCAAACAGTTGGAAAAAATGGTGTTTGACCAAATACAATGCTATTTCCCTGAAAAACAAATCAACAACAGACTTTCAGCATGCTTATAGAGAAGGGCACTCAACATGTACTGCACTGACACAAATTACTGATGATTGGTTGAAAGATATTGATAATAAGAAGATTGTGGGAGCTGTACTGTTAGATTTTAGTGCAGACTTTGATATTATGCACCATAACCTGTTGTTGAAAAAACGTTTGTGTTATGGCTTTTCAACCTTTGCCATATCGTGGATTCAGCGCTATCTATCTAATAGAACTCAAAGAGTTTTCTTTAATGGAAGCTTCTCTAATGTCAAACATGTCAAGTGTGGTGTACCGCAGGGCAGCTCTCTAGGCCCTCTACTATTTTCTAGTTTTACCAATGACCTGCCATTGGCATTAAACAAAGCGTGTGTGTCCATGTATGCTGATGATTCAACCATATATGCATCAGCAACCACAGCTAATGAAGTCACTGAAACCCTTAACAAAGAGTTGCAATCTGTTTTGGAATGGGTGGCCAGTAATAAACTGGTCCTGAACATCTCTAAAACTAAGAGCATTGTATTTGGTACAAATCTTTCCTTAACCTATTATGGCTGCAATCCCGATATCGGGATCGATATGACAACTACCTGTGAAAATAGAGGGCGCCAAATTCAAACCACAGAAATCTCATAATTACAATTCCTAAAACATACATGTGTTTTATATCATTTTAAAGCTATTCTTGTTGTTAATCCCACCAAAGTTTCCAATTTCAAATAGGCTTTTCAGCGAAAGCACTACAAACGAATATGTTAGGTCTCCACCAAACCACAATAAGCACAGCCATTTTCCAGACAAATATAGCATTCACAAAAAGCATAAATAAAGATAAAATGAATCACTAACCTTGAATTATCTTCATCAGATGACACTCATAGGACTTCATGTTACACAATACATGCATGTTTTGTTTGATAAAGTTCATATTTATATAAAAAAATCAGAGTTTACATTGGCTATTTAGATTCACTAGTTCCAAAAACATCAAGTGATTTTGCATAGCCACATCGTTTCAACAGAAATACTCATCATAAATATAGATGATAATACAAGTTATACACATGGAATTACAGACATACCTCTCCTTAGTGCAACTGCTGTGTCAGATTTCAAAAAAAGTTCATGGTAAAAGCAACCCATGCAATAATCTGAGATGGCACTCAGAACAGTAGCCAAATTAGCCTCCATGTTGGAGTCAACAGAAACCAGAAAATACATGATACATGTTTCCTTACCTTTGATGAACTTCATCAGAATGCAGTCCTAGGAATCCCAGGTCCACAATAAATGCTTGATTTGTTCGAAAATGTCCATTATTTATGTCCAATTAGCTACTTTGGTTAGCGCGTTTGGTAAACAATTCCAAAGTCACAAAGCGCATCCACTATAACGTGACGAAATGTCCAAAAGTTCCGTAACAGTCAGTAGAAACATGTCAAACGATGTACTGAATCAATCTTTAGAATGTTGTTTACATATATCTTGAATAACGTTCCAACCGGAGAATTAGAATTACTTCAGATGAGCGGAGGAACGAAGTCCTTCCCCTGTGAACGCGCCTGGTGAAAGCATGGTCAACTCATGGCTGTGGTGACTATTTCCGGTGTCAATCGACCCCCCTTCACATTAGAGTCATCAGACAAAGTTATATTGACTGCTATATGAGTTCTGTTATACTCACAGACATAATTCAGTTTTAGAAACTTCAGAGTGTTTTCTATCCAATACCAATAATAATATGCAAATATTAGCAACTATGACTGAGGAGCAGGCCGTTTGATATGGGCACCTTTCAGTCAAGCTACTCAATACTGAACCTGCAGCCATAAAAAGTTAAGTTCTAGACCTCAGCTGAATCTGGTAATGAATGGTGTTGCTGTTGAACAAGTTGAGGAGACTAAATTACTTGGTGTAAACTGTCATGGTCAAAAGATATAGATTCAATGGTTGTAAAGATTGGGAGAGGTCTGGCCGCAATAATGAGATGCTCAGATTTTTTGACACAACACTCCAAATGTTCTGCAGGCTCTAGTTTTGTCTAATGTTGATTATTGTCCAGGCGTGTGGTCCAATGCTGCAAGGAAAGACCTAGTTAAGCTGCAGCTGGCCCAGAACAGAGCGGCACGCTTTGCTCTTAATTGTAATCAGAGGGCTGATATAAATACTATGCTGCCAGTCTCTCTTGCCTAATATTTGAGTAGAGACTGACTGCATCACTTCTTCTTTTTATAAGAAACATTATTTGTTGAAAATCCCAAATTGTTTGCATAGTCAACTTACACACAGCTCTGACACACACACTTACCCCAACAGACATGCCACCAGTGGTCTTTTCACAGTCCCCAAATCCATAACAAATTCAAGAAAGCGTACAGTATTATATAGAGCCCTATTTGCATGGAACTTCCTTCCATCTCATATTGCTAAAATAAGTAGTAAACCTGGTTTAAAAAACAGAGAAAGGAACACCTCGCAGCACAATGCCTCTCCCCTATATGACCTAGATAGTTTGTGTGTATGCATTGATATGTAGGCCACGTGTGCCTTTTTTAGGTAGTTCTGTCTTTGTGCTGATTGGTGTTCTGTATTATGTCATTCTGTATTATGTTTTATGTTTTTTTGTGGACCCCAGAGAGAGAGAGAGGGACAGATAGAGAGAGAGAGGGACAGATAGAGAGAGGGAGGGAGAGAGAGAGAGAGACAGATAGGGAGAGAGAGGGACAGAGAGAGGGACAGAGAGAGAGAGAGAGAGAGAGAGAGAGAGAGAGATGGAGAGAGAGAGGGACAGATAGAGAGAGAGAGGGACAGAGAGAGGGAGAGAGAGAGAGAGCGAGAGAGGGACAGAGAGAGAGAGGGAGATAATTAAAATGCTGTGTCAGGCATTTCTGTTAATAGACTACCAAATTTAATTTCCCAGTTCAACAAGCCTTGACTGTGTCCTATCAGAGACAGCTAATTGAGTGTCCCTATAAAACACCTGAGAACCAGCATCCTGTTGTTGGGTGCGGGGGGGGGTGTAGAGAGGAGAGGAAGTGAGGTGAAGACTGGGTTGAGGTGAGGGAGGTGAGAGAGGGGTGGGGGTAGTGAGTGTTGGGGGTGGAGGTAGTGGAGGTAGTGAGTGTTGGGATGAGGAAAGGAGGAAGTGAAAAGAGGGGGGCTGTTAAGACTACCACTACTCTCACTGACGGAGAGTCCTAGAGAATGCATTTGGCATCATGGCTGCAAGGATGACTGTTCTTGGTCGGCCCATTTACATTTACATTTGAGTCATTTAGCAGATGTTTTTATACTATGTTAGTGTGACTTACAGTACAGTATCTTTCATTTGAATATAGCTAGGTGGGATAACCACATATCACAATCATAGTTGTGGCAGAGTACAACAATCTCCAAGAGCCAGGGAGACTCTCTTGTGCCAGGGCGACATGGCTTGCAAGTGAAACAAGAAACACAGTGCCGATTTAAACGGCAGCCGTGCTTCTATCCCCTAGGCATTAACCTCTCGCTCAACGTCAACAAAACAAAGGAGCTGATTGTGGACTTCAGAAAACAGCAGAGGGAGCACCTATCCATACCGACGGGACCACAGTAGATAAGGTGGAAAGCTTCAAGTTCCTCGCCGTACACATCACTGACAAACTGAAATGTTTCACCCTCACAGACAGTGAGCTGAAGAAGGCGCAACAGCACCTCTTCAACCTCAGGAAGCTGAAGAAATTTGGCTTGGCACCTAAAATCCTCACACATTTTTACAGATGCACAATCGAGAGTATCCTGTTGGGCTGTATCACCGCCTGGTATGGCAACTGCACTGCCCGCAACCGCAGGGCTTTCCAGAGGGTGATGCGGTCTGCCCAACGCATCATCAGGGGCAAAGTACTTTCCCTCCAGGACACCTACAGCACCCAATGTCACAGGAAGGCCAAAAATATCTTCAAGGACAACAACCACCCAAGCCACTGCCTGTTCACCCCATTATCATCCAGAAGGTGCATCAAAGCTGGGACCGAGAGACTGAAAAACAGCTTCTATCTCAAGGCCATCAGGCTGTTAAATAGCCATCACTAGCACATTCGAGGTTGCTGCCCTATATACAGTGGGGCAAAAAAGTATTTAGTCAGCCACCAATTGTGCAAGTTCTCCCACTTAAAAAGATGAGAGAGGCCTGTAATTTTCATCATAGGTACATTTCAACTATAACAGACAAAATGAGAGAAAAAAAAATCCCCAAAATCACATTATAGGATTTTTTAGGAATTTATTTGCAAATAATGGTGGAAAATAAGTATTTGGTCAATAACAGAAGTTTATCTCAATACTTTGTTATATACCCTTTGTTGGCAATGACAGAGGTCAAACGTTTTCTGTAAGTCTTCACGAGGTTTTCACACACTGTTGCTGGCATTTTGGCCCATTCCTCCATGCAGATCTCCTCTAGAGCAGTGATGTTTTGGGGCTGTTGCTGGGCAACATGGAATCTCAACTCCCTCCAAAGATTTTCTATGGGGTTGAGATCTGGAGACTGGCTAGGCCACTCCAGGACCTTGAAATTCTTCTTACGAAGCCACTCCTTCGTTGCTCGGGCGTTGTGTTTGGGATCATTGTCATGCTGAAAGACCCAGCCACGTTTCATCTTCAATGCCCTTGCTGATGGAAGGAGGTTTTCACTCAAGATCTCACAATACATGGCCCCATTCATTCTTGCCTTTACACGGATCAGTCGTCCTGGTCCCTTTGCAGAAAAACAGCCCCAAAGCATGATGTTTCCACCCCCATGCTTCACAGTAGGTATGGTGTTCTTTGGATGCAACTCAGCATTCTTTGTCCTCCAAACACGACGAGTTGAATTTTTACCAAAAAGTTATATTTTGGTTTCATCTGACCATATGACATTCTCCCAATCTTCTTCTGGATCATCCAAATGCTCTCTAGCAAACTTCAGACGGGCCTGGACATGTACTGGCTTAAGCAGGGGGACACGTCTTGCACTGCAGGATTTGAGTCCCTGGCGGCGTAGTGTGTTACTGATGGTAGGCTTTGTTACTTTAGTCCCAGCTCTCTGCAGGTCATTCACTAGATCCCCCCGTGTGGTTCTGGGATTTTTGCTCACCGTTCTTGTGATCATTTTGACCTCACAGGGTGAGATCTTGCGTGGAGCCCCAGATCGAGGGAGATTATCAGTGGTCTTGTATGTCTTCCATTTCCTAATAATTGCTCCCACAGTTGATTTCTTTAAACCAAGCTGCTTACCTATTGCAGATTCGGTCTTCCCAGCCTGGTGCAGGTCTACAATTTTGTTTCTGGTGTCCTTTGACAGCTTTTTGGTCTTGGCCATAGTGGAGTTTGGAGTGTGACTGTTTGAGGTTGTGGACAGGTGTCTTTTATACTGATAACAAGTTCAAACAGGTGCCATTAATACAGGTAACGAGTGGAGGACAGAGGAGCCTCTTAAAGAAGAAGTTACAGGTCTGTGAGAGCCAGAAATCTTGCTTGTTTGTAGGTGACCAAATACTTATTTTCCACCATAATTTGCAAATAAATTCATTAAAAATCATACAATGTGATTTTCTGGATTTTTTTTTTTGAAGTTCAGGGACTTCGTTCAAAAACACAAGGTTGACTAAGAAAAGAAAAGCAGAACCTTACAACATGTAAACAATACGTGTCAATGAAATATAATTAGTGTCAGATAATAAATGCAATTATTTGCACAATAGTACAAATGTGTCTGCGAAAAACATGTAAACAACAAACGTGTCTATGGAATAAAATGAAAGTGTCTAGTGTCTGACTCCTGAGATGTCTGTGGTCCCCGTCGTTCGGTCCCTATCCTCTTCTTGAAGTCACGTGTCTATGGAATAAAATGAAAGTGTCTAGTGTCTGACTCCTGAGATGTCTGTGGTCCCAGTCGTTCGGTCCCTATCCTCTTCTTGAAGTCACGTGTCTATGGAATAAAATGAAAGTGTCTAGTGTCTGACTCCTGAGATGTCTGTGGTCCCAGTCGTTCGGTCCCTATCCTCTTCTTGAAGTCACGTGTCTATGGAATAAAATGAAAGTGTCTAGTGTCTGACTCCTGAGATGTCTGTGGTCCCAGTCGTTCGGTCCCTATCCTCTTCTTGAAGTCACGTGTCTATGGAATAAAATGAAAGTGTCTAGTGTCTGACTCCTGAGATGTCTGTGGTCCCCGTCGTTCGGTCCCTATCCTCTTCTTGAAGTCACGTGTCTATGGAATAAAATGAAAGTGTCTAGTGTCTGACTCCTGAGATGTCTGTGGTCCCAGTCGTTCGGTCCCTATCCTCTTCTTGAAGTCACGGGTCTATGGAATAAAATGAATGTGTCTAGTGTCTGACTCCTGAGATGTCTGTGGTCCCAGTCGTTCGGTCCCTATCCTCTTCTTGAAGTCACGTGTCTATGGAATAAAATGAAAGTGTCTAGTGTCTGACTCCTGAGATGTCTGTGGTCCCAGTCGTTCGGTCCCTATCCTCTTCTTGAAGTCACGTGTCTATGGAATAAAATGAAAGTGTCTAGTGTCTGACTCCTGAGATGTCTGTGGTCCCCGTCGTTCGGTCCCTATCCTCTTCTTGAAGTCACGTGTCTATGGAATAAAATGAAAATGTCTAGTGTCTGACTCCTGAGATGTCTGTGGTCCCAGTCGTTCGGTCCCTATCCTCTTCTTGAAGTCACGTGTCTATGGAATAAAATGAAAGTGTCTAGTGTCTGACTCCTGAGATGTCTGTGGTCCCCGTCGTTCGGTCCCTATCCTCTTCTTGAAGTCACGTGTCTATGGAATAAAATGAAAGTGTCTAGTGTCTGACTCCTGAGATGTCTGTGGTCCCAGTCGTTCGGTCCCTATCCTCTTCTTGAAGTCACGTGACTATGGAATAAAATGAAAGTGTCTAGTGTCTGACTCCTGAGATGTCTGTGGTCCCAGTCGTTCGGTCCCTATCCTCTTCTTGAAGTCACGTGACTATGGAATAAAATGAAAGTGTCTAGTGTCTGACTCCTGAGATGTCTGTGGTCCCAGTCGTTCGGCCCCTATCCTCTTCTTGAAGTGATGCAGCTGGTGATCAAATTCCCCCCAGAGTTTTGCCAATAGTTCATCCATGAAATCTGCTACAGGTGCCAGGGCCCTGTAGAGGATGAAAAGAGGGGTGGAAATTAGAGGAGTGTCTGTGGAGAGCAGTGTGCATGGTGAGGAGAGGAGGAAAGAGGACAACAGAATATGGGAGAGGGTATCAGAGTAAAGGAGGAGAGTCTGAAATGATTTGCCTCTGGGACAAGCTGGTGGCTCGGTACATGACGTTCTCCAGCCTTTGCAAGTGATGTGTCAAGGACTGAGTCTTTAACGCTTTTCTCCCTTCGTCTCACAGCCCTGCTACTACTTGTGGCATTGGTGAGGAGCAGGCCAGTGGAGTAGGTCTTGGAGGTGGGCCCAGGATAGAACTTCCAAGGTCAGGCATGGAGATTGTTTCCCAAACTGCACTGCAGCTCAGTGCGGCAGATGGGCTGGGGGCTGACGACCAGTCAGTACTGGGGGCTGAGGTAGTGCTGGGGGCCGGTGAACAGGCAGTGCTGGGCAAAACCTGGTGCTGTCCCCATTCACTGGTGTTTGTACCATGAATAAAAAAGTAGAGGGCAAACAACACCGCTCAAACATTTGCAACATTTTAACTAGCTGGTCCTTTGACTTCGGTGTTACCAATGTGGGAAGCTTATGATTTACTATCTCTGACAAAATTATGTTTGATCAAAAAGATCTAAAGATCTTTAGCTTAGTTGATTTAGCTTGCTTCCTCTGCACAAGTATGCTGCTAGGCTAGCTAGCCAGCGAAGTATCTAGTGCTAGCTGACTAGCTATTGTTAGCAAACATGGCTAATGTTTTCGTCGACTACAGTAAAACATACTCTGGCGAAGACAGCATGTTGCTTTCCATCTTCCTATGCTTCAGGTGCCGAACAAGCCAGGGACATTTGTAGAGTAACCATTTCACCAGCATCTCCACTGCCGCCCTTGGTTCTTTTCTTTACCCCACTTTTTCTAACAAGTGATTGGGTGAGACCCCACAATCTCCCTCCATGAATTGGCCTTTAAATGCTAGTCTTTATATAATAGATAGCTAGAATAGTAGAGGTGCAGGTACTTCCACATTGAGTGTCGGGCTGAATCGAGTAGAAGAAGAAGAAACCTGCGTCACCCCAACAGTTGAACAATCACAGACAAAGGGGCGTAGACTTTGGTTACCGAACTTCAGCTTGCCTCAAAACATTTATCGGATGCACGAAAAGCCGAAAAGAAACATGCCAAAACGAACAACAACATCAGGAAATGTAGTAATGTATGTATTAACTGTTCTGTACTTTTTCGGATGGGTAGCATGCGGACGCCTTTACAGTGGAAGGTTTAACAAAGGAGTTCAGATTCACAGTCCTGTCACCTATCTCAGCCTGTGTTTTTTCAAGGTTGGTGATCCCCAGACAGGCAGACACACATGCATGTACATGCACACACATACACACACGTTTGTTTTATTCTCCTTGTGGGGACCAAACAATTTTCCTACTTTTACTATCCTTGTGAGGACGTCTGGTCCCCACAAGGATAGAAAAACCAAAAGAACACACACACACACACACACACATCCTCAAGCTCACTCAATCCTGAGTGATTCTCTCTACAGATGTAAGATCTTATTTTGAGCCAGTTTGCTACACCAGGAAAATAACCCTGCAGCAACAGGAAATGTGAATTATTGTGGATCATAATGAATTATTGTGTACAATAATTAATGGACAATTTTGTAGGTATTGATACAATTTCCGTAAGGGGAAATCAAGTCGGAAATTTCAAAGTGGAAATGACAAACTTCAGAAGCCTTTTTAAACCTCAAATACACTACATATTTTAAATTTCCTCCATTGCGGGAAAGTTGTCTTGCAACAGGAAGATCAAATTAAGATCCTACTTCTGTAAATGCTGTCCTATAATTATTTTAAATGTAGGATAGCAGCCTGAATCTTAAAGTGGTGACTTGTATCATACACCATCATCTCAGATTCATCTGACAGAAATGAACATGATATTAAGTATTGATCGCTCTGTAACCCAGAAGTTTTTCTTTAAGTGCAACGATTTGACTGAAAGGAATGCATCTAGCTTGGGGGTTCGGGGCTGAACCTTTTTTTTAGACTACTGAGACATGGCTCTGCTGTGCATCTACAGTGCTTTCTTCTTTTGACATTTTGCCCTCCAGTGTTTCTTAACCATATGCCACACTTCTGCTTCTCTATCTCTTTGACTTTTCTTTTTTTCTCTCCCTCTTTCAACGTCTTCCCTCCAGAACTTGCATGGGCAGTAGTTAGTAAACAAAACAACATTGCAGGTTTGATTGAATGTCCCTCCCTGCTCCCTACTCCAGCTTCCTACGGCATCAGCATGACCACGACAACACTACCCTGAGCACAGAACCCTATTACTTCTGTTGCAAATCATTAGAGAAAAAATGCTCCTTGCACAATTACAGAACAAGATCATGACAAAACTGCTGGTCAAGAATATTGTGTGTGAGGGAGTGCTGTTTGTGTGTACATGTTGCGTGTGCTCGTGCGTGGGTGTTTGCGCTTGTGTCGGTGTCTGTGTGTTCATGTGTGCGTGCGTGCGCATGTGTGTGTACGTGCTCTTTCACTTTCTCTCTGTCGACTGACTTAATCGCCAGGCGTTTGTTGCGGTCCACACCTCTATTGTCAGGCATCAGAGCAGCCTGTTCTTTGTTGGCTTCACGCTGCCACGGCCTGAATATTATTCTCTGGATGCATGTATAACCCATTCCTCTCCTAAAAGAGGAATACAACTAAAATATGCATGAACAGCCAGGAGTTTTTAGGAATTTATACATTTTTTGCACATCTTTTAGCTCCCACTGTCTGTGTGTGCGCTCGTTTGCGTGACTGGAAACTGGAGATGGATTAGGCTGTCTGATCAAAAACGCTTCTTTGATGAATGGGTTAAATAATAGGCTGTTTGTGTAGATAATTCTCTAAGAAAACAAATGGTCAAAACCTCACGTCGCTCTCATCAGTTCTTACCCTTGTAGGATGGTCAAAATTAGGC
This sequence comes from Oncorhynchus nerka, assembly GCF_034236695.1. Lineage (NCBI taxonomy): Eukaryota > Metazoa > Chordata > Actinopteri > Salmoniformes > Salmonidae > Oncorhynchus > Oncorhynchus nerka. The sequence goes on from NC_088415.1 coordinate 19,031,584, forward strand.
CGAGAAAAAAGTGGTCAAAAATCAGGAAAATAGCATCACGTCAGCTAAACTGGAGAGAATTAAGGCTACCTGGCAGGTTTACCATTGAACTCGACATCTTTCTAATCAAATCCAGAGGACACAAAACAATGTGCAAGTACATAGAGGTAAAATAGATATCGATTTTGAGACATGACATGTAGTATTTTAATATTTGAATATACACAATTCATATTAAAGGTGCTACACATAGGATTTTGGGGAATTATTGCATTGTAATTTCAGAATATTTCCATAATGTCTACCACTAATAGTGGACTGATGGTGTTTCACAGTATTACTTACCCACCAGTGTTGTGATTGGCTGTGAGTTTCGCCTATTGATTTCTTCCACTGGAGGGGCATCTGTTTTCAAGCTGTTCTGACTGTGGCTGTGTTATCTAGTGGAAATCGCTCATTTCCTGGTTGCTAAAGTTCCACACTGTTCACTCAATTTCAGTTTATGTGAGAAAACAAGCACTGAATAGTGTAGGGAATCACTGTACCATCTAAATGGCTGTGAAATATATTTTCAATCACAAAACAAAAAAAATAGTTTTTACAGCTGTTTGAAGCTGGTGGACCAAAACCAAAAATAACTTTCATTTTGGTCTACTAGCATCAAAAAGCAGAAAAAACTATATTTTTTGTTATATTTTTTGTTATCACAGCGATTTAGATGGTACAATGATGTGTGCCTGCCACCCCCTATAAATACCTGGGCCATAGCATCATTTCCTCAAGACTCTTCCCGAAGCTACAAGGCAACTGACAGCTGGACTAGCATAGTCCCTAGCTCAGAGAACTTTGGTAACTTGAGTAACCTTCATTCTATTTTTCTTGAGGGACTATGCTAGTCATTCAATGGGATGACAATAACAGAGTAAGTCGGTTCTCGTAAGATACAGCCTAGAGCAACACATCACTATAGGTGCTCAGCCCAACCACAGCTTACTTTGTTAGGACGGAAGGGTTCATGCGACCAAGGGGCAGGACCTTTGGTAAGAAGGCAATATTAGTCCTAGACGATAACACTGATCACTAACAGACAAACCATGGAGCTCACCAACTCTCTTGGTAGAGGCGATGGCCACCAGAAATGCTCTTAAGACAGAGATGTTTAAAGTCTATAGCATTGAAGGGCGATCTGGATAGTACTCCAAGAACCAGATCCAAAACCCATTTGGGAACTGAGGAGGCTCCTGAGGGGCGTAATTGACGGACTCCCTTAAGAAATCTGGCCATAAGTGGGTGGCTTCCAAGCGGCCCATCCTGCTCTTTATCATGACATGATGAACTTGCTGCTGTATACACATTAAGTGTGGATGCAGCCCTGTCAGCATCAAACAAAGACCTTGAGAACTGGAGCAAGTTTCTGGAACAACCCCCTGCTCCCCACACCACTGGCAGAACACACGCCACCTTGTGTCATAGGTTGACGTGGTGGAGGGGGCCCTGGCACTCTGTAAGATGTTAACAGAGGGCTCAAGATCTAAACCAGACCATTTTCGCTGTTCAGTGAACATGCCCACAGCGGCAGGCAGGAGGGAATCACCTCTGCCTGTGACAATAGGTCCGGCCTCCGAGGTAGTTCCCATGCTGTCCCCGCTAGGAGTGCTCAACCAGTGGTGTCTCGGGCGATCAGAAAGATTTGGTGGACCGCTTCTCTGATTCTGTCCAGAGTCGTTGGAATCACTCGAGGGCCAGGGCCTCTAGGCTGAGTGTTCGGGTTGGTTGGATATCGAGAACCAGATCCACCTCTGCTTCCCCAAAGATTCCCCACATGCGACTCACTATTCAGGGATGTAGTAGCCAATTCCCTTCTGGAAGGCCTTCCCTGGTCAGCATTTCTGCAGCATTGTTCAGAATCCCGGGGAGGTGCACAGCTCTTAGTGAGGCCAGATTCTGCTGTGACCGCAGCAGAAGGGTATGTGCCATCTGGTGGAGGCGGATGGAACCCAGACCCCCTTGGTGGTTTATGTATGCTACCAACGTGGTGTTGTCTGTCTGTACCAGCACATGTTTATCCTGCAGTTGTGGGAGAAAGTTGAGCAGAGCTAATTGGACTGCTTTCAACTCCAGCATATCTATGTGGAGTTTGGACCAGCTGGGGTTCCATGCCCCGCTGATGGCCCTCCCCCTCAATAGTTCTCCCCAGCCTGTCAAGGAGATGTCTGTTTGAGCCACTTCCCTACGATGGACTCTGCCCAGGCGTATCCCACCTGAAAGGAAATCCAGGGATCGCCATCTTGCCAGTGATCACTTGCATTCCTTGGACACAGTCAGACGAATATACCTGTGTTCCTTGGGATGGAAACCTTGAGCATTGAACTACATCTGCAGGGGTCTCAAGTGTAGGAGGCCCTGTGGGGTCAGAAGAGAGGCTGCAGAGAGGAGGCCCATCAGTCTCTGACACTGAAGAACAGTCACCTTCTGGTCTTGGACAAAAGGATTGAGATCTACAATTTTCTGGGCTCGCTCTTGGGTGAGGTGAGCCCTCATTGCAGACGAGTGGCTCCGCATGCACATGAACGTCACCGTTTGAGTGGGGACTAGGTGGCTTTTTTGCATGTTCATCCTGAGGACTAGCTCTGAGATGTGCTTCAGGAGATGTTTTGTCTGCTCCTGCATGTTCTCGTGAATGAGCACAGATTAACCATTCATCTAGGTAATTCAGTACTGTCATCCCCTGTGATGTTAGGGGGGCTAGAGCGGCATGCATGCCTTCTGTGAATGTACTTGGTGCCAAGGAGAGGAAGAAAGGTTGCACTTGGTACTCGTATGCCATGCCGTTGAAAGCAAAGCACAGGAACTTCCTGTAAGCCGGGTGGATCGGTACATGGAAGTAGTCATCTGTTAAGTTGACATTGCTGAACCACTGGCCTGTGCTAATATCCTGTAAGATGCGGGACAGAGATAGCATCTTGAAGAGGAGTGTTTTCAAGCACCGGTTGAAAAGCCTCAAGTCCTGGATGAGGCGAAAACCACCCTCTTGGGGCTAGGAAATATAATCTATAGAACCCACTGTGCTGTTGTCTGATTGCATTCTTCTCCAGCAGGGAGGCAATCTCCATCTGGAGAGCTTATCTTTTCAGGGGGTTGGCGGTTGTAGTTGACCAAATCCCTCTGAAAGGTGGTGGCTAGCATCGGAAGTGGAGTTTGTACCGGTGTAATACTGTATCCAGCACCTAGGGGGACTCCACAGGCAGAACCAACCAATGCCGGAGTCACACCCATCAGGACGACTGAGGAGGCCCATCCTTCTACAGAGGGATGGTGCTTGTGGTGCCTCTGCCTGTGCTGGTGGTGGTGCCACTGTTGACCTGGGGTCTGTTGACGTGGCCGATCAGGGCATTCCTGGTTAGGGGGAGGGCCCATGTGCCCTTTCAAGGCAGAGGAGAGCTGAGGTCTAGACTGCAATGGTCTTTGGGTAGGGTAATGCGGGGCAGGGGACCCATGAAAAACTGCAGAGTCTTTCTGTCCTTCTGCAACTTGGCCTGGGGAAATGGGGAGGTCCATAAAGGGGTCCTTCACGGGGGTCGACATCTTTGTGTGTGAGAGCCAAAGCTGTCTGTGTTACAAGATGACCATAGACAGGGGTTTTCCATTAGCAAGTGACATCTCAGCATTTAAGAGGGAGAGGAGTATGGACACCTGAGTCATTTAAGCCATCTGCTCAGGGTCACCGTTGATGGACAAGTGAGCTCTCAGACCATGCAGGTATGTCTGCAGCAGAGTGGTCGCAATCATAAGGCGGGCCACCATGGCCATGGTCAGGAAGGTGTCCTTTAATTGGAGATCAGCAGCCTGGTGAGGCCCCGGAGGACTGCAGGGAGACTTACCAATGATCTCCTTGTCTATGAGGACCATGGCCGCAACAATGGGGTCCATGACAGGGTATTCATCCAGTCCCAACTCCTCGGGGGAAGCCATGAAGTTCCATGGCTTGCATTGGCTTAAGACATGGAACCTTGAGTTCACATTAGCCCAAGTCTGACACAGTTCCTTGGGGAACTCGGGGCACTGAGGTATGTACACTCTGCCCGGTCTGCTGTCAAGGTCTGGTTTAATATCCAGAGCTTTCAAAACCCTAGAGGGGAGCTCCTGCATACAGTGTGAACTGCAGAAGTGGGTGCTTCACTCTCAGCCCTCTCTGAGAACATGGATCGCTGACCCAGAACTGGCTTCAGAGGTCTCTTCGTCTAGGTCATTACCAGGAAAGATGGAGATAGCATCAGGATCCTGTCTTAAGTCTTCAACGGAGCCTGTCAGGCTGAGAGAGTGGAGATAGGAAGACAGAGAGGCTGCCTGGGCCTCCAACTCATCCAGAGTAGGTCCCCTGTCCTTCTTGGACTGCTTGGTGGGCGGGCCCGCTGCTGAGCAGGGTTGTTTACGCTTGAGACCGCTCCCGGAGCCTCTAGTGTTTGTCTCCCTCATCATAGCTAATCGTGAATCGCATAGACGTGGGCCAAGAATAGCACAATACATGCAGTTGAAGGGGGACTCCACAGCCTAAATGGCCGGCTCTAAACCCAGGCACATCAAACAGGTGGAATGGGCATCAGCCGAAGCCAAGCCAGCACTGCATTTATCGCAGTAGTAATGCATGGTGGAGAATCTTCTCTATGTTTAGACAGAAGCAGACATACATGTCTTATAGAACAGATTATTTTTTTAACACCCCTTTAATACTATACCAGGTGTAAGTATAAAGTAGTTCTGTTCTCAGGGCAATATGTGAATTAAGTAATAATATATTCTATGGATATCAAAATATATTAGGGAAATTCCACTGACAATCCCCAAAAGGTATGGATGTGAGGAGCCAGACTCAATTGACACAGTGACTGACTGTGTGAGGAGGGGTCTTTAAGAACAGACTGGCGTGTGAAATTAGTGAGAGGCATGTGCTCTGAATCTCACTCTGCCACCGGCTACAGCTCAGTAATGGGACTTTGCAAGCTAGTATGCGAAGCCTGGACATTGAGGTGCGACTCGGCAATCACCCGTCCTACTTCTGGAAAGAAACATATTTAGCTACAGCTAGATAACACACAGTCTCCCCTAGCCTGGGTAGGTGCGATACCCAGCCTGAATCTCCAGAGAGAAGAGGCTAGCGTCCAGCTGAAGTGAACAAGCAACATGTAACGCAATTAGCCAGGAGGCTAACCAGTGGACAGAAACAGACAAGACAACAAAGCCATGTGCAGTGTACAGGTTGGCCCAACCCGTTCACCCTACTTCGTAGCACGGTGTCGACCTGTAAGAAAAAACTGAACCGGTAACAAAACACTGCAGAGCACTCTTGGGAGGAGCAAGCTTTGCCCAAAATGGAGTATACTCCAAACACTCAGTGAATAACTCACTTAAAGAGTCTTCTACATTCACTTCTCGCTCACTTCCAGTTGAGGGAAGAAAACAGGAAGTGATGCTCGGTGCCCTGGTATTTACAGGGGGTGGGGGACATGCGCATCACTCCCGTGCCATGGAATTACTCTGAAATTAATCTTTATATCCCATTGATTGACTAGCATAGTCCCTCAAGCAAAATAGAACTGGGCTACATAATTGGGACAATGCCAAATAGCGAAGCTTCTGCGGTGGTGTTCAAATGTAGACTAAGTAGTTTTTGTTCTCCTTGCATTGATTATTGCATCATTGGCTACATCTTTGAAAACAGAAGGAGCTTCTTTTTTGTCTACCAAAGTGAAGTTCTGTTTTCTCATTGAAAGTGTTTCTTGTTCTCTTGGCCTTCGTCAGAGCTTTTAAACCATATTTTTATTTGTGAATATGTCGGCACCGGGGAAGCGGGATGTGTCGGCACCGGGGACACGGGATGTGTCGGCACCGGGGAAGCGGGATGTGTCGGCACCGGGAAGCGGGTGTCGGCACGGGGGACACGGGATGTGTCGGCACCGGGAAGCGGGATGTGTCGGCACCGGGGAAGCGGGATGTGTCGGCACCGGGGACACGGGATGTGTCGGCACCGGGGAAGCGGGATGTGTCGGCACCGGGGAAGCGGGATGTGTCGGCACCGGGGACACGGGATGTGTCGGCACCGGGGAAGCGGGATGTGTCGGCACCGGGGAAGCGGGATGTGTCGGCACCGGGGACACGGGATGTGTCGGCACCGGGGAAGCGGGATGTGTCGGCACCGGGGACACGGGATGTGTTGGCACCGGGGAAACAGAATGTGTCGGCACCGGGGAAACGGGATGTGTCGGCACCGGGGAAACGGGATGTGGCTGCGTTATTGATATCATGTTAATCAGGGCTTTTGATTTGAACGTATGGCTTGATTTAGTTTTGTAGGCTAAGTTACCTATTTCATTATTTACTTTATGGATCAAACCTTAGCAGTCATCCTGATCTCGTTCCCAATGATCAATGCTTTAGTTTAAAACGTTTTGGTGTGTGTACAAGGCTATTTGATTCAATGTATATATGTTACAGCACTTTGGTTTCACTAATAAATACATAATTGTCTGTTTATGTCTTCAGTCCTTTTTAAATAGGTATAGGTCGAATGTAATAGTCTGCCAATAACCAGCCTCAGTAGGACTATAACTCCATTCCTATTCTACTCAGAGTTTAAAGAAATTGGAAATGAGGCTGGTTAATGCGATGCATGTCTGTTGAATTTGGAAAAATTATTCCGCACTCGGCCACGCCCCACCTACTCAGCCATTCAGGAACTACTACTGCGTTGCGGCCATGGCATACTGCATACCTTTCACGAAACTATCTATACATGCTAAATAGTATGCAACGATGAGTACATAGTATGCAGTTTATGTATATAGTACGCTCTCTGTCCCTTCCTTCTGTCAACATGTCCTATTTCCTGTGAAGTGTGTGTGTGTGTGTGTGTGTGTACGTGTGTGTATGAGCGGTGCTTGCGTGGAACAAGCCATCTGCTCCATAATGCGGTAATTAGCAGAAAAAATGTAATGCCGTCATCCCCCCTCCCTGAAATGTTGTCAGTAACGCCTCAGTTGCCATGGGACGTCGCTGGGGTAACCTTGTCGCTAGGTTGCAACGTTCCTTTTGATTTTCTGTTGTTCCGTGTCCTGGTGGAGAGAGTTCTGTTCACAGTTCCATGCGCTGTCTGTCTGTCTGTCTGTCTGTCTGTCTGTCTGTCTGTCTGTCTGTCTGTCTGTCTGTCTGTCTGTCTGTCTGTTGTCTGTCTGTCCGCTCGACTGAACTGAAATGTGAATTCACTGGGGCAGAAAGCATGACAGGCTCAGAAATAAAAAGGAACATGACATTTTTACCCAAACACAAATTTGCTCAGGAACCCCTTAGTCCTCAGCTCCTCTTAGAAGATCTACATCTAAGAGATAGACCCCCTTTACCTGAACAAATCTCAAGTCCCCCTCAATCCCATCTGCCTTTCTTTCTCCACCTGCTAACTCCTTCTCTCCCCCACTCTTTGTCTCAGGGTCTGATTCTCTCCAATATCATCTGAGATCTGCCTGTGTGTTAAAGACAGTGATAACTCACATGCCAAATGTCTCCTTTTTCTTTTTTATTCCTCCAATGTAAAAATATAGTTTGTTGTCATTTGAGGCCGGTGCAAAAGTGTAATCACAGAAACCAATCGGTCACGTCTATGGGTCATAGACGTCAATGACTTTCATATGAGAAGTGTTTAAGGCATAGAGAGAATGTGAACTCTACAGACTGATGGTTCAGAAATCATTCTTAATGCAACTGGGTTGTTGACAGATAAGACAGGGTTTGAAGAGAGGGCAGACAGAGGCAGGTGATCTGCATGGCTCAGTATGTGTGTGCGTGTGCGTGTGTGTGTGTGTGTGTATTGTTGGAGTTGAGCATTATGGTGTGAAAGACAGTGATGCCAATCCAACTCCCAACCCCACTGTTTTCCTTGTATTCATATCTCTCTCTTTCTCTCTGTCTCTCCTCTCCCTCTCCCTGCAGCCTCCTTTGGAAACATCTCTTAGCTCATCCCTCCGTCCATTTGGCAGCCCTCACTCTCCTCTGCTATTTCCAGTAGCCATGGAAGGACCTGCTCACTCCAGATATGTGAACGCAGAATAGGGCTGTGAGAGGAGGGAAGAAAGGAGGGGAGAGAGGACAGAAAAGAAGAGTGAAGAGGAGCCTTTAGACTACATGCCAAACACACTGAAGGAGGTTTCCCATTCAACAAGGCCAAACTGGTTTAAATGATGAGAGAGAGAGAGAGAGAGAGAGAGAGAGAGAGAGAGAGAGAGAGAGACAGAGAGAGAGAGAGAGAGAGAGAGAGAGAGAGATAGAGAGAGAGAGAGGGAGGGAGGTGCTGAATACAAGGGCACACACTGTAACATAGATATAAGATGTTTGAAAGGATATTGACAATGTAGACAAATTAGATCTTAACTACAACAGATTCCCCCCTTTTTGGTTTATTGTTTTGTTTTGGGGTGTAGAGAGGAGTATTGTTACTGATCAATTACTGTAGTTCATTATGGTGGGTGCATTACTCCAAGGTTGGTGGAAAGCAAATGCAGCAAACTACTGAATGTCAATGTCTCTGTATCATACTCACATCACAACCCGACTGTTCACAATGTATCTTTTCCACTCAGGATTTTCATTTTGGAATATGTATTTATAGTTTTGATAGATCTAATTCATACAGTATAAAGTATATATACTCTTGCCTTCATTAGCACCCTCTCCCCATAGCACATTCTCTTCCTTTAATCTCTTTTATAAAGCCTTGTCTTCACAATGTACAGAATGTCACCCCCCAAATCATGTGTTTGTACTGTAAATGAACCATGTCTATGACAAACATACAGGACCAGTCAAGAGTTGGGACACACCGACTCATTCAAGGGTTTTTCTTTATTTTTACTATTTTTACATTGTAGAATATTGGTGAAGAAATCAAAACTATGAAATGACATATGGAAAAATGTAGAAACCAACAAAGTGGTAAACAAATCTAAATATATTTTCTAATTTGGATTCTTGAAAGTAGCCACCCTTTTCCTTAATGACAGCTTTAAACACTCTTGGCATTCTTTCAACCAGCTTCATGACGAATGCTTTTCCAACAGTCTTGAAGGAGTTCTCACATATGTTGAGCACCTGTTGGCTGTTTTCCTGTCACTCTGCGGTCCAACTCATCCCAATCCATCTCAATTGGGTTGAGGTCAGGTGATTGTGGAGGCCAGGTCATCTGATACAGCACTCCATCACCCTCCTTCTTGGTCAAATAGCCCTTACACAGCCTGGAGGTGTGTTGGGTATTGTCCTGTTGAAAACAAATTATAATCCCAATTAAGTGCAAACCAGATGGGATGGTATATCTCTGCAGAATGCTGTGGTAGCCATGCTAGTTAAATGTGCCTTGAATTCAAAATAAATCACTGACAATGTCACCAGCAAAGCCCCCCACACCATCACACCTCCTCCTCCATACTTCACGGTGGGAACCACACATGCAGAGATCCTCCTTTCACCTGCTCTGTGTCTCACAAAGACACAGTGGTTATTTGGGCTGTAAGCTGAGGTGCAGTTAACTCTAATGAACTTATCCTCTGCAGCAGAGGTAACTCTGGGTCTTCCTTTCCTGTGGCGGTCCTCATGAGAGCCAGTTTCATCATAGCGCTTGATGGTTTTTGCGACTCCACTTGAAGAAACTTTCAAAGTTATTGAAATGATCTGGACTAACGGACCGTCAAGTCTTAAAGTAATGATGGACTGTCTTTTCTTTTGCTTATTTGAGCTGTTCTTGCCATAATATGGATTTGATCTTTTACAGAATAGGGCTATCTTCTGTATACCACCCCTACCTTGTCACAACACAACTGATTGGATCAAACGCATTAACGAAAGAAATTCCACAAATGTACTTTTAACAAGGCAAACCTGTTAATTGAAATGCTTTCTAGGTAAATACCTCATGAAGCTGGTTGAGAGAATGCCAAGAGTGTGTAAAGTTGTCATCAAGCCAAAGGGTGGCTACTTTGAAGAATCTCAAATATAAAATATATTTTGATTTGTTTAACACTTTGTAAAACCCTTGAATGAGTTGGTGTATCCAAACCTTTGACTGGTACTGTATATTATTTCAACGTTCTAGAGGAACATAAGCTGTAGACCTGAATATAATGTAGACCTATACCTTTAGCATTTTATAAACAGAGGATTTTGATAGGTCATGCTATGACAGATGTTTGCTGTGATTGTTTCTGCCCTAGCTGTATTTGATAAAGCAATAATCAGAGATGTAGCTGGCCAAAAGCAATGGTTATATTCTACTAGTATGAGTCAAATGCCTACATCTCCCATGATGTAGTAGAAGTATACTGTACTTACAACTCCATTGTGTAAAAATAATCCATTTTTGTGTGTTTCCCATAACACCACAAGTGCACAACTCCAGTTCTCGAGGGCTCCTATCCTGCTGGTCTCTCTCTCTCTCTCTCTTCTTTCTCTCTCATTGATCAGTTAGTGTAACTGATTGACTACTGATTCCACACACCTGGTAGCCCAAGGAATCAACTTGTCATTGAAAGGGAGCATATGGTGTATACTGTTCGCCCTGGAGGACTGAAGTTATGCACCTCCACCCTACACCATGTCTCTCATTGATAGCTATACATATTACAGAGATTATTGAGAGGAACCAGACCAGCTGCCTGCTATTACTGTCACACTGTGAATCCAGACACCTTTACTGTGCTTCATAAACGTACCAGAAATCACATACTCAGCATGACCGTAAATAAAGATCCTCTGAAGAAAGCAACATAGGCCAATATACAGGTAACTGACTAAATGAAGGAAATGCTTGAGTAAATGAGAGATACAAAGTATATTGAAAGCAGGTGCTTCCACAAATGTGTGGTTCCTGAGTTAATTGAGCAATTAATATCTCATCATGCTTAGGTGTCATGTCTACAAATCCCCAGTTGACCGTTACTTCAGCTACCATGGCTAGAAGGAAAGATCTCAGTGAGTCTCAAATGAGCATAGGGGGTTTAAAGTGTGTGTGTTTGTGTGTGTGTGTGCGTGCGTGCGTGTGTGTGTCAGTCACCAGATCTCAACCCAATTGAACACTTGTGGTAGATTCTGGAGCGGCGCCTGAGATAGCGTTTTCCACCATCAACAAAACACCAAATTTCTCCTGGAAGAATGGTGTCACATCCCTCTACTAGAGTTCCAGACAATCTATGCCAAGGCACATTGAAGCTATTCTGGTGGCTGGTGATGCCCCAACCATGCATCATCTCACACTTTCACTTTGAGATTTGACGTAATTGGAAGAATGTCAATGTTTTTTGACCCATTAATTCCCAACGCTCTATTTGACACTTTAGTTTGGTGTTTCCTTTATTTTGACAGTTACATGTACAGTATGTGTTTTTGTTTCATTACGAAAATGAAGGTTCACTTTTCAGAATTGATGGTGAAGGGGAGCAGGTCTTCTATGGTTGAGCATAGACCTATTCTGGGGAACAGGCTACCCACTGGGCACACACGGGTTGAATCAACGTTGTTTCCATGTCATTTCAATTAAATTACTTTGAACCAACGTGGAATAGACATTGAATTGACATCTGTAACCAGTGGGAAGGCTCCCATCCTTTCCTCAATCCCTCCCTCTACCCCTCCCTCAATCCCTCCCTCTACCCCTCCCTCAATCCCTCCCTCTACCCCTCCCTCTATCCCTCTCTCCATCCCTCCCTATCTCTATCCCTCCCTCTACCCCTTCCTCTATCCCTATCTCTATCCCTCCCTCTATCATCCCTCTCTATCCCTCCCTCAATCCCTCCCTCTATCATCCCTCTCTATCCCTCCCTCTACCCCTCCCTCTACCCCTCCCTCCCCCTCTCTCTATCCCTCCCTCTACCCCCTCCCTCAATCCCTCCCTCTACCCCTCCCTCTACCCCCTCCCTCTATCCCTCCCTCAATCCCTCCCTCTACCCCTCCCTCTATCCCTCCCTCTACCCCTCCCTCTATCCCTCCCTCTACCCTCCCTCTATCCCTCCCTTCAGTTGACAAGGACTGTCTGAATGAGGAAACAACTTGACTGTTAAGTGGAAAATACACTGTTATACATTTGTAGATGTGTACAGACACTTCTATTATTTGTTTGTTTACTTTTTCAGATCAAGGATGGGGTTGTTTGTTTTCGATATGTTAAGGAAAAGGGTTTTAAAGATATGATTATTTACTTGCTGTACAGATGTTAAGAAGATATATGGAATATGGAGAATCTTGGCTTTTTTAAATAAAGTAATGCATATTCATGAGATGTATGTTGCTTATCATAATATAACAGTCACGCAATTGCAGTTACACATACCTTCACATACACACACCTTCTCTCAACCATTGGTGCTGTGGACCGAATAAGACGTCTGTAAGTGGCTGAAGAAAAACACAACTATCTGACCTACGTAGAAGCCTTCTCCCACCATGCTATCACAGGTAGTGTAACACACACACTTTCTCTCTGTTTTTGGTGCAGCTGTGGCTGTCTGTGTTAGGGATTGGTGCAGGGAAGCTGGTTAATTAATACTCTCCCCCTCAATGATCTTTGTGTCTCTATGCTCTGTTCTAATCTCTCCCTGGTCCTTGTTCTCCATCAAACACACACTCACACATCCCTCTCTCTTCTCCCCAGGCCCGACCTCAATTGAGTGCAGTCCTGCTTTTGTTGAAGCAGAGCGAAACAGATTCACTTCTGCAGTCCTCTTCCCTAAACCACAACAGCACTCTCAGATAAACTGCTTTGGTCGTGACCGCAGGACTCTGCCTCCTAACCTCTCTACCTTACCTTCTACACTTTCTCTCTTTTAACTAAAGGATCGGTGGGTCCCCCGCAGGACGGTTGAGCTAACGTAGGCTAATGCGATTAGCCCGAGGTTGTATGTAACAAGAACATTTCCCAGGACATAGACATATCTGATATGGGCAGAAAGCATAAATTCTTGTTAATCTAACTGCACTGTCCTATTTACAGTAGCTATTACAGTGAAAGAATACCATGTTATTGTTTGAGGAGAGTGCACATTTATGAACTTGAAAATGCATTAATAAATCAATTAGGCACATTTGGTGAGTCTTGATACAAAATTTTGAACAGAAATGCAATGGTTCATTGGATTAGTCTAAATCTTTGCACATATACTGCTGCCATTTAGTGGCCAAAATCTAAATTGTAACTGGGCTGGAATATGGCCTTTCTCTTGCGTTTCACAGATGATGGTGCAAAAAAATACCAACAAAATGCATGTTTTTTTCTTTGCATTATCTTTTACCAGATCTAATGTGTTATATTCTCCTACATTAATTTCACATTTCCACAAACTTCAAAGTGTTTCCTTTCAAATGGTATCAAGAATATGCATATCCTTGCATCAGGTCATGAGCTACAGGAAGTTAGATTTGGGTATGTTATTTTAGGTAAAAATTGGGAGAAAATCCTACTGTTGTTTCTGCTGGAGAGACAGGGCACTTAGAGAGTAAATACTCCTGAGTTGTGTTATTAACTCTCTCTTTTAACTCTTACCTCTTCTAACTCTCTCTTTTAACCCTCATTCTAACTATCTCTTTTAACTCTATCTTTTAATTCTCTATTTTTTTAAATCTCTCTCTCTTCTTACTCTCTCTCTCTTAGCTCTCTTTTTTAAAATCACTTCTAACTCTCTCTTAACTCTTATCTCTTCTAACTCTCTCTTTTAATTCTCACTCTCTTTTAACTCTATCTCTTTTAACTCTCTCTTAGCTCTCTTTAAAAAAACTCTTATCTCTTCTAACTCTCTCTTTTAACTCTTATCTCTTTTAACTCTCTCAACTATATCTCGTCTCTCTCTTCTAACTCTCCTTCTAACTCTTCCTTTTAACTCTCTATTTGAACTATCTCTCTCATATAACTCTCTCTCTTTTAACTCTTCTTACTCTCTCTCTTAGCTCTCTTTTAACTCTTATCTCTTCTAACTCTCTCTTTGAACTCTTATCTCTTCTAACTCTCTCTTTGAACTCTTATCTCTTCTAACTCTCTCTTCTAACTCTCCTTTTAACTCTCACTCTCTTCTAACTCTTTTTTTTAACTATCTCTCTTAACTCTATATTTTAACTCTCTCATTTAACTCACTATCTTAACTCTCTCTTTTAACTCTATCTCTTCTTACTCTCTCTCAGATCTCTTTTTAACTCTTATCTATTCTAACTCTCTCTTTTAACTCTGATCTCTTTTAACTCTCTCTCTTAACTCTCTTTTAACTCTCTCTGAACTCTGTCTCTTCTAACTCCTTCTTTTAACTTATGTATTTTAACTCTCTTTCTAACTCTTTCTTTTAACTCTCTCTTAACTCTCTCTCTCATTTAACTCTCATCTCTTTTAACTCTCTCTCAACTCTATCTCTTAACTCTCTCTCTTTTAACTCTATCTCCTCTTACTCTCTCTCTTAGCTCTTTTAAAAAACTATATATCTTCTAACTATCGTTTAACTCTCTCTCTTTTAACTCTATTTTAACTCTCTCTCACTCTTGCTCTGCCTCTGTTTCTCTCTACCTTTGTAGATCTGTCTCTCCTTATCTCCCACTATCTGCCGCTCCCTTTATCTTTCTTGATCTTCCTCTCCCTCTATCTTCCTCTCTGTTTTTCTCTTTCTCTGCAACTGGCTTCACACTGTCTATGGTAAGATAGACCATTATTGAAGAAAGTCGGGGCAGTTGGCTAGGACAAATTAGATAGGACAATTAGATGGCCATTATTTAATATTCCTATATTTTCACTTCTCCTTTCTCTGGTAACGGTCTGGTGAGGTCTCTCTCTATTCCTCCTTCTGCCCCTGTTCTGTTGTCTGGTGCCCCAGGGAGAGATGTTTACACAGAAAAGAGAAGGAGAGAGTGGTAGAGGAAAAATGGATAGAATAGAGAGATATACAAAAGGATTGGAATAGATGGAGATGAAAAGAGAGAAAACAGGATGGACAGAAACATTTAAATGAGAAACAGAGGAAGTGAGGGAGGGAGAAATGAAAAATCAGAGATGGAGAGGGAGGGAGGACGTCACACCTGTCCAAACGAAGCGTGTCTGGCACCTTGCACCTGCGCCCCCACCTGTCACTCAGTGGCTGAGTCATGTTAGTGAATACTAAGCAGTTTCTCCTGTCACCATCCTGCCTCGCTGGCTGTCTGGCTTACTGCTGGGAGACAATTACTGGGTGATACCAAGCATCTCCCTGCCTAATTACATGTAAATCTTTATCATATGGATGGTTCTATGGTAAACAGGTCCTGTCAGCTATGTGACGTCTCATTATGGGTGGAGAGGTAGAGGTGATAGAGTGTATAGCTGTGGAGCAGGCAGTTAGGGAGAAAGGACTCTAAGTGTTTATAACCTCAGTTTATGTGTTCTTTTCTCTCCCTATCTCTCTTTCTTATTCCATCCTTTCTTATTTGTCTCTCTCTCTCTCCTCAGATATAAATGAGCTTAGCGATGCCCAAGGGGGTTTGGAGGTCTGTGTTTCTTAAACAAGTGGCTTCTAATTCATGGTTGCTATTCTTTAATCCCACAACACGTTCTCACTTCTCTTTCTGCCTCTGTCACACAGAAGGACCGATTATCCATTTGAAACCTCATTGTTTGACGCCACATGCAGAGTAGAACACAGTTTCCCTCTAGTTGCCAGGTTGGCCACCTGACAGTTTTATTAACTATTAACCAGGCTTGTGTCTGCTCAGCAGAGAAAGAGAGGAGTAAATCACTGTAAGGGATTCATGGTCTGTCAACCAGGATCCTGCAATAACCATTCAGTTAGGTTACATTAGAACACAGAGCAGGGGAACAGTAGGACGTAGCTCCATACACTGGGATAGCACTGTTGCTCCGAGGAATTTATTGACTGCCATCAACCTGTGGTCTAATATTTTGTAAGAGAGGAAGAAGATTGATGAGCAGGGTCAACCCTCCCCATTTATTTGAGATTGAGTCCTGCTGATTTCTCCTAATGTGTCTGTGGAATATACTCATCTTGGGGTCAATTTTCTGCCACTTCAATCCCCAAAGATTAGGTCATTTTTTTGTCTCCTCTGCTATATTCTAATGGAAAACACCATCCATGTGTTTATCTCAAACTGCAAACTGAGATCCTACCCCAGCACTTTGAAACAGTATTTAAAAACTAGGTACCAGGGTACTTTCAGTAACTGGCGACTAGGCCTTCTCAGTGGACAGCCATCAATAAGGACACATGTTTTCCAGTGGTCATATGACAATGTAGCCGACTATATTTCAGTCTTACAGAATCCAGTAGTGAGGCAACACTTCCATCTACTGGATATCTAATGTATGAACATTTCATGTGAGGGGTAGATGAAAAATGTTTTTAATAATTATCTTGGAGCAAATGAGAGAATCTGAATGTAGCTCCCCACTGTAAAGCTCTAATGCAACTGCAATGGATCAATGCCAGGTGAAAAGGTGGCAGGTTTTGGTCATGTTATCTTTCCCTCTACAAACCATTTCTAATCAACTGAGAGGAAGGCTGCATTAACACAGGCAGCCAAATTCTGATATTATTTTTTCCACTAATTGATCTTTTGACCAATCACGTCAGAACTTTTGCAAAAGACCAATTCGTTTAAAAAATATTTTCTGAATTGGGCCGCCTGTCTAAACGCAGCCAAAGAGAAACAGAGAAGGAATTCATATATAAATACACATATAAATATATATTTTTAGAGAAGGAAATGTGATTAAAGAAATTAAAACTGCATCCTTAATCATTCCCTCCTTGATGTAGGCCAAACATAACTGATCTAATGTAATTGGACAAGTGAAAGCAAAGGCACCGCCATATAGCTTTCACTGTCCAGTCATGTCTCATCAGTAACTACTTCAGAGTGGTCGAAAGGAAGGATACATTTGATATACTATACCTTGCTTGGGCTCTGACGTTGCCAGGCCCTAAAATGAGTACACCCTGCCCTCTTCTGGTGGTTTAGGGGAACAGCCAGTGTACATGGTTTACGTCATTGTTTCTGATGATTTCCACTTATAAAAAATATTAGGTCATGCTGACTGGCACCAATCACATCTGAGAGAGTCTCCTCTGGTTGTGTGAGCCCACTGTAAGTGGCTATGATTCAGTGGCTGCATGAGTGAGGGCCACGTGTTATACATATCATATCAGAGTATAATTGGGAACATTTCGCTGCTCTTGCAGAAGCTTGCTGATTTAGTAATAGCAATAATAATAATTCGTTAGTGGGCAAAAGAAGAGAAACTTTCAAAACAAGTGACCTTGGTTCTCGGCATTGCATTAGCCTTCACTGTGTTGGAATAAAACGACAGATCAGCAGTGCCCAACCATAACAGTCTACATCATCTAACAACCTATTTAACATCCCATATTAAATCGATTGATCCGTTTCTGATAGAGCAGAATAGGTAGCCTATAGCCGATTCTACTCTGCCCCAGCGTCACTATGCAAGTTTCGATTGCTATAGCCTACGAGTGGACTATTATTTGCATTGCCTTGGACTGGCATGAAATCGACGAAACAGCACAACGACAATTGACAATCTAAGGCTGTGCGCAGTTGACTCCCTGAATATTAACGATAAAGGTCGGATGATAATTTAGTAGCCTAACATTACCAGATTAAAACGTTTAGTGAGGCTCGTTTTAAGAATTTATCCTAACCCTTTTTCGTCATGACCACACGGCGTTACGTCGGATGAGCCTCATCAAACCGTCAGTTTGGTATCGATACAAAATCGGGTTTATTAGGCAAAAACCCCGAATATTATTTGCGCGATAAAAATAATAATAACGCGAGAGTTTGCAAGTTGCCAGAAGACTGTAGTTGCAGCTGTCAAAGGAAGAGTGGATACGCGCATGACTCAACACACATTACTGTAGCCTATTACTGTACACGGCCGCGAAGATAATTTCCGTATAAAACCCAGAAATAATCCCGAGGTAAGGAACCGCAGACTGCACCGAAAGCGACCGAGGTCGAATCTTTTAATTCCTTTTTTCCTCTGGTTCATTTTCTTTTACTCTAACCAACTCGCTTGCAGCTGTTGAAAATTACTGCACTAAACATATTTTTGTGACTCCCTTTAGCTCCAGCCATTGCAAGGATTTTTTTTTTTTTTTTACTCCTCCTTCATATTAAAGTCGCCATTTTGCTTCACTGCCTATATAAAACCTTCTTGTATTTTAATGTTTTCTTCAAGGAGTCGGAGACGTCTTTATCTTTCCTGCGTGTCTCCCGATATTCACATTTATTGAGTTTTCCAACGAGACGATTGAGATTAAAGAAGTGCCTCGTGGTTGCCATATTAATGCACGAAAGGGGGAAAAGTGGATGCTGGAAATAAGGTGAACGTCTTCAGGATTTTAATTGGCATCTCCTTTCCCCCCCTCCCTCTTCCTCATCTTCTTCATCTCCCCTCGTCTTTCCTCGGATTCAAAACGGGGACTAGGCGCGTGGCTAACGACCGTGACGACTGTCAGTCCGTCTCCATCGAAGCCCCGGACCAGAACCGCATGGAACAGCAGGTGTGATGGCCATGTAAGACCGGGAAAGGCGCATATACCGCGCGAGGTGTAGCCCTACCGCCTGACCCCCACGTGGGTGACCCCGGCCACCCGGCGGCTCGTGTTGGGTGACTCCCGACATTGCAGGTAGGTGTGGCCTTCTAGAACCCCATGTCCCTATTATTAATCAACGGCACAGTAAACATTGTAGCCAGCAGCATTCGAATGCACCAATGTAGCAATCGAAACAGTCCACAAACAATGTTGCTGCAATGTAACCATCTTCAAGTAGAGGAGACAGAAGCAAGTCAAACTGCTGTTGCAGCCTATGTGACCTAGGAGGTGAATAGGGTAATTTGTCTGTGCAGCCTTCAAACATCAAAGTGTTTTTGTGTGTAAGTGCTCAATTCCAAAATACCTCAGTTCTTTCACTTTGCAGCTGTTTCCGGGGTTCTGCTTTGGTTTCAGCCAGCTGTATGATGTACTGATTTATAACTGTCATGACTAGGTTAGTAGACTATCAAATGTATGCCACACTGCTAAAGTAGCAGGATAATAGCCTATAGCTGTAATGTAGTAGTAACAGTGTTGTAGTATGACAGTAATAAAGTGTGATTACTTAACTCAGAACTGTGTGTGTGTGTGTGTGTGTGTGTGTGTGTGTGTGTGTGTGTGTGTGTGTGTGTGTGTGTGGCTTAGCTCCCTGCCAGTCCTAACAGTGCCTTGACTCTGTATGGAAATTGTGCATTCACTGCTCTGGGTGTATAGTAAGCTACTGTGAATATAGAATAAAATAACATTAAAAACTGTATTGCAAATCAGAAAATCAATCAAAATGAATTTGTTTTAGTGTCAACAATATTATAGACATGACAATGAGGGCAAGTTACAATAGGGACACAATACACTGTACATATACAGTATCAGTAGAGAACGGCTCATAAATATGGCTGGAATGGAGTCAATTAAATGGTGTCAAACACATGGAAACCACCTCTTTTATGTTTTTTTTGTACCATTCTGATGACTCCCTTCCAGCCATTATTATGAGCTATCCACCCCTCAGCAGCCTCCACCGACATATACTGTATGTATATCTTAGGACAGTGAATGTGCATAATGTCTGTCCGGCTCTCTGGCCTATTTTACAAATCTTGTATCACACCCTCATCCCTGCTTCTCTAGTAGTATGGATCTACCCATATCTTTACAGAGGAAGAAGTAAAACCTGGTTTGAGCAATATACCTCCCTTGCCTTGTAATACACATGGTCCAGGGCGTGTGTGTGTGCATGCATGTCCAACTAGCTCTCACAGTCTCACATCAGAATTAGACGTTCATCCATGTTGCTCAAACGTCAATGTTCAAAGTGTTTAACTTCTTACGGCTGAGATCCCGCTAACGGGATCGATATGACAACAGCCAGTGAAAGTGCAGGGCGCCAAATTCAAACAACAGAAATCTCAGAATTAAAATTCCTCAAACATACAAGTATTTTACACCATTTTAAAGATAAATTTGTTGTTAATCCCACCACAGTGTCCGATTTCAAAAAGGCTTTACGACGAAAGCACACCAAACAATTATGTTAGGTCAGTACCTAGTCACAGAAAAACACAGCCATTTTTCCAGCCGAAGAGAGGAGTCACAAAACGCAGAAATGGAGATCAAATTAATCACTAACCTTTGATGATCTTCATCAGATGACACTCATAGGACTTCATGTTACACAATACATGTGTGTTTTGTTCAATAAAGTTCATATTTATATCCAAAGATCTGAGTATACATTGGCGCGCTATGTTCAGTAATGTTTTGCTTCCAAAACATCCGGTGATTTTGCAGAGAGCCACATCAATTTACAGAAATACTCATAATAAACATTGATAAAAGATACAAGTGTTATGGAACTTTAGATAACCTTCTCCTTAATGCAACCGCTGTGTCAGATTTCAAAAAAACTTTACAGAAAAAGCACACCATACTATAATCTGAGTACGGCGCTCAGACATAAAAACAAGCCATACAGATACCCGCCATGTTGTGGAGTCAACAGAAGTCAGAAATAGCAATATAAATATTCACTTACCTTTGATCTTCATCAGAATGCACTCCCAGGAATCCCAGTTCCACACTAAATGTTTGTTTTGTTTGATAAAGTCCATCATTTATGTCCAAATACCTCCTTTTTGTTTGCGCGTTTAGTTCACAAATCAATATTCACGAAGCGCAGGCCAGACGAAAAGTCAAAAAGTTCCGTTACAGTTGGTAGAAACATGTCAAACGATGTATAGAATCAATCTTTATGATGTTTTTAACATAAATCTTCAATAATGTTTCAACCGGAGAATTCCTTTGTCTTTAGAAATGCAATGGAACGCAGCTACCTCTCACGGGCGCACGCCTGACTGAGCTCATGACATTCTGCCAGACCTCTTACTCAATCAGCTCTTATTGTCTCCTCCTTCACAGTAGAAGCCTCAAACAAGGTTCTAAACACTGTTGACATCCAGTGGAAGCCTTAGGAAGTGCAATCGGACCAAATTTACACTGTATCTTGGATAGGCAAAGAGTTGAAAAACTACAAACCTCAGATTTCCCACTTCCTGGTTGGATTCTTTCTCAGGTTTTTGCCTGCCATATGAGTTCTGTTATACTCACAGACAGCATTCAAACTGTTTTAG
The DNA here is from genome assembly GCF_034236695.1 of Oncorhynchus nerka. NCBI lineage: Eukaryota > Metazoa > Chordata > Actinopteri > Salmoniformes > Salmonidae > Oncorhynchus > Oncorhynchus nerka. The sequence continues at coordinate 19,052,804 of NC_088415.1, forward strand.
AAACTTCAGAGTGTTTTCTATCCAAATCTACCAATAATATGTATACCTTAGCTTCTGGGCCTGAGTAGCAGGCAGTTTACTCTGGGCACCTTATTCATCCAAGCTACTCAATACTGCCCCCCAGCCATAAGAAGTTTTAAGGTTAAGTTTAGACATTAACTCAGAATTTTTAAGGTTAAGTTTAGGCATTAACTCCAAAATGTTAAGGTTAGGCATTAACTGAATGGTTAAGGTATGGGTTAAGTTTAGACATTAACTGAATGGTTAAGGTAAGGGTTAAGGTTTTGGATAGGTTTAAAACCAACATCTTTGTCGCTGGATTCAAACTTGAAACCTTTGGAATCAGACACAGGTGCTTATACCCATCCTCCAACCCTGTCCACCACGCTCACTAGGGGTAGTGGCTGTTATCTCAACCACACTGCACACTGCCCTAACCCATCTGGAGAAGAGGAATACCTACGTGAGAATGCTGTTCATCGACTACAGCTCAGCATTTAACACCAAAGTACCCTCCAAACACATCATCAAGCTCGAGACCCTGGGTCTCGACCCCGCCCTGTGCAACTGGGTACTGGACTTCCTGACGGGCTGCCCCCAGGTGGTGAGGGTAGGTAACAACATCTCCACCCCGCTGATCCTCAACACTGGGGCCCCACAAGTGTGCGTTCTGAGCCCTCTCCTGTACTCCCTGTTCACCCACGACTGCGTGGCCACGCCTCCAACTCAATCATCAAGTTTGCGGACGACACTACAGTGGTAGGCTTGATTACCAACAACGACGAGACGGTCTACAGGGAGGAGGTGAGGGCCCTCGGAGTGTGGTGCTAGGAAAATAACCTCACACTCAACGTCAACAAAACTAAGGAGATGATTGTGGACTTCAGGAAACAGCAGAGGGAGCACCCCCCTATCCACATCGATGGGACAGTAGTGGAGAGGGTAGTAAGTTTTAAGTTCCTTGGCGTACACATCACAGACAAACTGAATTGGTCCATCCACACAGACAGCGTTGTGAAGAAGGCGCAGGAGCTCAACCTCAGGAGGCTGAAGAAATTCGGCTTGTCACCAAAAGCACTCACAAACTTTATTACCGTATTACCGCCTGGTACGGCAACTGCTCCGCCCACAACCGTTTGTTCTTAACTGACTTGCCTAGTTAAATAAAGGTAAAATAAAAATAAAAAGGGTAGTGAGGTCTGCACAACGCATCACCGGGGGCAAACTACCTGCCCTCCAGGACACCTACGCCACCCGATGTCACAGGAAGGCCATAAAAATCATCAAGGACAACAACCACCCGAGCCACTGCCTGTTCACCCCGCTATCATCCAGAAGGCGAGGTCAGTACAGGTGCATCAAAGCAGGGACCGAGAGACTGAAAAACAGCTTCTATCTCAAGGCCATCAGACTGTTAAACAGCCACCACTAACATTGAGTGGCTGCTGCCAACACACTGACTCAACTCCAGCCAATTTAGTAATGGGAATTGATGGAAATTGATGGAAAATATATCACTAGCCACTTTAAACAATGCTACTTAATATAATGTTTACATACCCTACATTACTCATCTCATATGTATATGTATATACTGTACTCTATATCATCTACTGCATCTTTATGTAATACATGTATCACTAGCCACTTTAAACTATGCCACTTTGTTTACATACCCTACATTACTCATCTCATATGTATATACTGTACTCGATACCATCTACTGCATCTTGCCTATGCCGTTCTGTACCATCACTCATTCATATATCTTTATGTACATATTCTTTTATATACTTATATACTTGTGTGTATACGGTAGTAGTTTTGGAATTGTTAGGTTAGATTACTCGTTGGTTATTACTGCATTGTCGGAAGTAGAAGCACAAGCATTTCGCTACACTCGCATTAACATCTGCTAACCATGTGTATGTGACAAATACATTTGATTTGATTTGATCTCCCGACATCCTCATGGACATGGAATATTGACTTGTATCGCGGGTGACTTGGCTGGCATGTCTGCGTCTATGTCTAGTATAATTATACACACCAGTCTCACAAGTAGAGTTTTTTTGCGATGATCCATTTTTGAAACGTACATACAACACATCTCTCTGAAACCACCCACACCACACATCTCTCTGAAACCACCCACACCACACATCTCTCTGAAACCACCCACACCACACATCTCTCTGAAACCACCCACACCACACATCTCTCTGAAACCACCCACACCACCATACAAGGTGAAATTAAAAGGGTATAACACGAGCCACCCAAATGAGTGACTTTTGTGTACTGTAGTAATTCATTAGGGGAATGACATAAATGTATGCACACTACACCAAGACAAAGCATGATGGTAGGTCTAACTGTAATCAATCCTACTTAGCATAATTAGCTAGTAGCCACTGTCAGCCATTAGGCAGTGTGCTGTGGAGTGAAGATGGCCCGAATCAACATGCAATGCACAGTTACATGCACACAATAATATACCATTATTGTGGAGAGTCAGATTAATACAATAGTTTGTTTAAACATTTTACATGCTGTGAAAGAACAATTTCCCTAATAATCCTGTTTACATGAACACATCTGAAATCAGGCTATTGATGGGACTTTTGATAAATGCAGAAAATCACTAATCAGAATGAACATTCTGCCACAATGACCATGCTTTTTTTGCAAAACCTTTTTGATTTGGACATATAAAGTTTGTATGTCAAAGGTCTTTCTGAGATGCATACTTAGTTTTTTTAACTCACGGACAGGGGGTGGCTGGTAGCCTAGTGGTTAGATCCTTGAGCCAGTGACCGAAAGGTTGCAAGATCAAATCCCGGAGCTGACAATAATAAAATAAGAATTGTTCTTAACTGACTTGCCTAGTAAAATAAAATAAATAAAATGTCCATTGAGGGCCTAGGAACAGTGGGGTAACTGCCTGTTCAGGGGCAGAACAACAGATTTGTACCCTGCCACCCCATGAGAATTTGTTCTTAACTGACTTGCCTAGTAAAATAAAATAAATAAAATGTCCATTGAGGGCCTAGGAACAGTGGGGTAACTGCCTGTTCAGGGGCAGAACAACAGATTTGTACCCTGCCACCCCATGAGAATTTGTTCTTAACTGACTTGCCTAGTAAAATAAAATAAATAAAATGTCCATTGAGGGCCTAGGAACAGTGGGGTAACTGCCTGTTCAGGGGCAGAACAACAGATTTGTACCCTGCCACCCCATGAGATTTTGTTCTTAACTGACTTGCCTAGTTAAATAAAAAAAGGCTTGCTGACTCATGCACAGATCAAATAGACCATTGGGATGTTGCAAAAGCTGTTTACATGTCCTAATCATTCAAAAGATTGCTCAGAAAACCAGGTTTGTCTTTTACCTTACGCTCATTAAAATATACAGAGTACTCATCCTACTGCCATAATCAGTTTAATATCGAACTGTACAAGTAAACTTAGTTATACTGACCAGACGTGAAGCTATGCTCCACCCCACTAACCTTCAAGGTCCAATGCAGCTGTTTTTATCTCAATATAAAATCATTTCTGGGTAACAATTAAGTACTTACTGTTACTATTTTAAGTTAAAATGGTCAAAAATAAACAAATAGCTTCAAGAATTTTGCTAGGACTATCTGGGAGTGGTCTGAGTGTAGAGTGGGAAACAGAACATGTGCTGTTATTGTTAGAGGTGTTTGGAACTCTCTTTCTGATTGGTCTATTAATAAAGTTACCGCATGGTGATGTCATCGTGGAAGGCCAAAACTCCATCCCACATCTCAAATGGCTCTTACACTAAAAGGGCATTATCATCATTTTCACAATTTCACAGTATTATTCCAACCTTGTGTGTAAATATATACCATAAAACTTTAATTAAATGCCAAGTCTCAAACAGCTGCCTGTCCCTTTTAACAGCCAGGCAACGGCACACTTTTCAGCTAATTTAACGCACGGTCTAAATAAATAGTTTACCATGAATTGCAATTCATTGTTTACTTGGTTTAATGTTTGATTTGTTCCATTCAATAATTCAGTAATGCCTCTAAAAAATAATGACAATCATCAGTTTTTATCTCAAGTAAGAAACTTCCAGCCATTAACTGCTAATAGCTGAGAACTGCTAGCTAACTGGCAGGCACAAAAACTGTCAACAACTTCAGGAGTACAGACCCCCAGAAAAGGTCTGATCGCCCTCTAGCCGCGAAAGTAAGAACTGCCTAAAATGCACAGTCAAAAGAAGAATAATTATTCTGTCAAGGAAAAGTTATTTTCTTTCCGAAATAGAGGCATACTAAGACAAAAGAAACATGAAACAGTGTGTACATGATAACACATTAGTGCAGGAAATGAAGAAATTGATTAAAATGCTGTAATTAACCAATTAACTATGCAAATGTACAATGAACTATGTAAATGTGCAAAAGCTCTCTGTAGTCTGTCTGTCTGTCTGTCTGTCTGTCTCTTTTTCTCTCTCTCTCTCTCTCTGTCTCTCTCTCTTAAGATCTAATTTGTCTACATTGTCAATATCCTTTCAAACATCTTATATCTATGTTACAGTGTGTGCCCTTGTATTCAGCACCTCTCTGTCTCTCTCTGTCTCTCTCTCTCTCTCTCTCTCTCTCTCTCTCTCTCTTTCCATGATGGCACATTGCCTCCGTGTTGCTGTACTCCCTCCACTCTAAGTGGTTGACCATGGAGTTCAGTTGATACGGAAGTGAAAGTATAGATGTTTTAATGAAACATGGAAGGTCATGCTCTCAGTACACTGTATACGATGGCTTTGCTTCAGTCTGGAGAACCTGAAATACCACTATCAGGGCTGGGAAAGTCATTTTACTGTTTGTTGAGAGAGAATTTCCAAAAAAGACAGTACTTTTATCAAGGAAAATGATTTATGTTCATTACATTTGTTGTGTATCTAATATTGACTACAAGGTTTATGAACCTTAATATCATAACTATGACACTGATTACAGAGTGTGTACAACTGGTCAACTACAGATGACCATGGATGTATCTGGCTGGGACATTACTCTCATCACTGTACCTCTATATTAACCTCCTTTTCCAAGCATGGAGACCCCCAGTAGCCCCCGGCTGGGGAAGCTGTCATCAGGGGGGGCTTCAAGAGGTCGTCCCCCCAAACAGGCCCACCCCCAGGAGGCTGCCAGGACCACAGCTACAGGCCCAGAGAGCAACAAACAGAGTGAGTGACCACTAGACTGACCATGCATTGACCACGGACAGTCACTGTGTGTGGGCTTTGTTTCAGCACAGCTCTCATGGGCTCCCGAGTGGCGCAGCGGTCTAAGGCACTGCGTGTCAGTGCTTGAGGTGTCACTAGGATACCATGGTTCGAATCCATGCTGTATCACAACCGGCTGTGATTGGGAGTCCCATTAGGTGGCGCACAATTGTCCCCGTCGTCCAGGTTTGGCCGGGGTAGGCTGTCATTAAGAATGTGTCCTTAACTGACTTACCTAGTGAAATAAATAGATGTCTGAAACAGTCCTGCTGAAGATTTTCATGTTGTTCTCTCACCTCGTTGTTGCTTTGACTGTTTTCTAACATGTTAATCATCGTAATTCATAAGCAGTACTAATAACGTTATAAAGTCGTTGACCACAAGTGAAGCTACGGCAAGTCTCAACATTTTGGTTCTATCTATTCCCTCTGTCAGTCAGTAACCCATCCAGACATACTAACAAGCTGTCCAAGCTAGTAATAATTGACATGAGTACAAATTCAAGCCTTCTGGATAGCAAGCAAGTCTTTGGATGGAGTAAACTGTGGAATCTAATTCCAATCCAATTAAGCAGAAGATTATGATGACTTTGTTAAAACTACAAGATATACTTGGAAAACTATGCCTTGTCTAATATGACAGAGTCTCAGGCCTGACCAATGAGAGTCCAGCAGATTTAGACTCCTGGACATCCCCTGAATATGACATTTTCCTGTTAATATTCAGCTATGTACAGTGAATGTTTTAGCTGTTAATATATATATATATATATTTTTATTTATTTATTTAACTAGTCAGTTAAGAACAAATTCTTATTTTCAATGACGGCCTAGGAACAGTGGGTTAACTGCCTGTTCAGGGGCAGAACGACAGATTTGTACCTTGTCAGCTTGTGGATTTGAACTTGTAACCTTCCGGTTACTAGTCAAACGCTCTAACCACTAGGCTGCCCTGCCGCCCCATAATAATAATATAATATTATATAATAATATTCAGCTATGTACAGTGAATGTTTTAGCCGTCGTGTGTGTGTGTGTGTGTGTGTGTGTGTGTGTGTGTGTGTGTGTGTGTGTGTGTGTGTGTGTGTGTGTGTGTGTGTGTGTGTGTGTGTGTGTGTGTGTGTGTGTGTGAGCCTGCTCCTCATTAAAGGAAAAATCTACTCAAAACCACAAATTCCTATAATTTACAGTGTTAAATAACAGTAATATAGTTGTGGAAATCTGTTGCAGCTCAAGTTGACTTCAAAATTCACAATGCAATGCTCTCTATTGGCAGGCTGGCTAGCTAGCTAGGAAGCTACACACAATAATTCCAACGTTAATATTAGCATGTGAAGTGGCTAGTTAGCTGTACATTTCCTTAAACAATGTCACGCCCTGGCCATAGAGAGGCTTTTTATTCTCTATTTTGGTTGGGCCAGGGTGTGACTAGGGTGGGTGTGACTGTCTTGGCCTGGTGTGGTTCTCAATCAGGGACAGCTGTCTATCGTTGTCTCTGATTGAGAACCATACTTAGGTACCCTTTTCCCCCACCTGTTTAGCCCAAAGCTTAACGGTTTGGTTTTGTTCCTTGTTTTGTCGGCGTCATTTTTAATAAAGAGAAAATGTACGCTTACCATGCTGCACCTTGGTCCAGTTCTTCAGCCAGCCGTGACAGAACTTACCATGCTGCACCTTGGTCCAGTCCTTCAGCCAGCCGTGACAGAACTTACCATGCTGCACCTTGGTCCAGTCCTTCAGCCAGCCGTGACAGAACTTACCATGCTGCACCTTGGTCCAGTCCTTCAGCCAGCCGTGACAGAACTTACCATGCTGCACCTTGGTCCAGTCCTTCAGCCAGCCGTGACAGAACTAACCATGCTGCACCTTGGTCCAGTCCTTCAGCCAGCCGTGACAGAACTTACCATGCTGCACCTTGGTCCAGTCCTTCAGCCAGCCGTGACAGAACTTACCATGCTGCACCTTGGTCCAGTCCTTCAGCCAGCCGTGACAGAACTTACCATGCTGCACCTTGGTCCTTCAGCCAGCCGTGACAGAACTTACCATGCTGCACCTTGGTCCAGTCCTTCAGCCAGCCGTGACAGAACTTACCATGCTGCACCTTGGTCCAGTCCTTCAGCCAGCCGTGACAGAACTTACCATGCTGCACCTTGGTCCAGTCCTTCAGCCAGCCGTGACAGAACTTACCATGCTGCACCTTGGTCCAGTCCTTCAGCCAGCCGTGACAGAACTTACCATGCTGCACCTTGGTCCAGTCCTTCAGCCAGCCGTGACAGAACTTACCATGCTGCACCTTGGTCCAGTCCTTCAGCCAGCCGTGACAGAACTTACCATGCTGCACCTTGGTCCAGTCCTTCAGCCAGCCGTGACAGAACTTACCATGCTGCACCTTGGTCCAGTCCTTCAGCCAGCCGTGACAGAACTTACCATGCTGCACCTTGGTCCAGTCCTTCAGCCAGCCGCCGTGACAGAACTTACCATGCTGCACCTTGGTCCAGTCCTTCAGCCAGCCGTGACAGAACTTACCATGCTGCACCTTGGTCCAGTCCTTCAGCCAGCCGTGACAGAACTTACCATGCTGCACCTTGGTCCAGTCCTTCAGCCAGCCGTGACAGAACTTACCATGCTGCACCTTGGTCCAGTCCTTCAGCCAGCCGTGACAGAACTTACCATGCTGCACCTTGGTCCAGTCCTTCAGCCAGCCGTGACAGAACTTACCATGCTGCACCTTGGTCCAGTCCTTCAGCCAGCCGTGACAGAACTTACCATGCTGCACCTTGGTCCAGTCCTTCAGCCAGCCGTGACAGAACTTACCATGCTGCACCTTGGTCCAGTCCTTCAGCCAGCCGTGACAGAACTTACCATGCTGCACCTTGGTCCAGTCCTTCAGCCAGCCGTGACAGAACTTACCATGCTGCACCTTGGTCCAGTCATTCAGCCAGCCGTGACAAACAAACTGTACTATCAATTTAGGAGTCAACAATCTCACCATGTTCAACCTGCAGATCGATGTGCTTTGCAGAGTGGAGTCTGACATTCACAACGGCCATGCAACAGCTCCATGCAATGCACCCTGGGCTAAAGAGGAAAACAAATAGGAGAAATGTGGTGGACCCTCTGTTAAATTGCACGTTTCTCAAGGCTCATTTAGGAGAAGACAACCTCCTGCGTTTTATGACAGCGACCAGTGTTTAAACCTGACATGTATGATATGTTTAATGTAGTGACAGCGACTTTATCACGGTGCTACATCATACCGGCCGAATTTCTGCCTGCTTGAACAGCAATAGCTCAGATACACATGAAAACATGAAACGACACCGGGAATCGATAGAACTCACAGATGCACAGAAACTATTTAACATTCAAAATGATGGAAGAGCTAATTTTGCAAGACAGATTTGGCACCGTAGGAAAGAAGAGGGGAAAATAGTTCCCCCATAGATGTGTGTGTGTTTGGTAAAGATGGTGTGTGTGTCATGACAATGAGGCTGTTTGTCCCTACCTCCCCCATTCGGTCACATATCATTTGAATCTAAGATAATATGGAAATATAACGTAGACCACAATAAGCGGTGAATACTAATGAGGATGTCTGTTGCTTAAAGGCTAAATCCACTCAACTACCTTTTGGTCTTTCTTTTTTCATTAGTCCACTGTTGATACGTTTCCAAATTGTTTTTCATGTCAGTAGTCATGTTTTCAAGATATTTGACTTTTGAGAAGCAAAGTGTCACCGGCCACATCATCATGATTTTTTGAACCTTTATTTGAGGCAAAATGAGGCAAAACGCTTCAACCAAAGTGTATTTTCTTTATTCTGTGTGTAGCACGTCACCTGCCCAGGGATACCTCTGGGCCCTTGTTGTAGTTTAGAACAGGTTGCCACAGCTTTTCAGGAACAGGGAGGTTGGGCCCTTGTTGTAGTTTAGCTTTCCCTGGTCAGGTCACCTGCCCAGGGATACCTCTGGGCCCTTGTTGTAGTTTAGAACAGGTTGCCACAGCTTTCCCTGGTCAGGTCACCTGCCCAGGGATACCTCTGGGCCCTTGTTGTAGTTTAGAACAGGTTGCCACAGCTTTCCCTGGTCAGGTCACATGGTCAGGGATACCTCTGGGCCCTTGTTGTAGTTTAGAACAGGTTGCCACAGCTTTCCCTGGTCAGGTCACATGGTCAGGGATACCTCTGGGCCCTTGTTGTAGTTTAGAACAGGTTGCCACAGCTTTCCCTGGTCAGGTCACATGGTCAGGGATACCTCTGGGCCCTTGTTGTAGTTTAGAACAGGTTGCCACAGCTTTCCCTGGTCAGGTCACATGGTCAGGGATACCTCTGGGCCCTTGTTGTAGTTTAGAACAGGTTGCCACAGCTTTCCCTGGTCAGGTCACATGGTCAGGGATACCTCTGGGCCCTTGTTGTAGTTTAGAACAGGTTGCCACAGCTTTCCCTGGTCAGGTCACATGGTCAGGGATACCTCTGGGCCCTTGTTGTCGTTTAGAACAGGTTGCCACAGCTTTCCCTGGTCAGGTCACATGGTCAGGGATACCTCTGGGCCCTTGTTGTAGTTTAGAACAGGTTGCCACAGCTTTCCCTGGTCAGGTCACATGGTCAGGGATACCTCTGGGCCCTTGTTGTCGTTTAGAACAGGTTGCCACAGCTTTCCCTGGTCAGGTCACATGGTCAGGGATACCTCTGGGCCCTTGTTGTAGTTTAGAACAGGTTGCCACAGCTTTCCCTGGTCAGGTCACATGGTCAGGGATACCTCTGGGCCCTTGTTGTCGTTTAGAACAGGTTGCCACAGCTTTCCCTGGTCAGGTCACATGGTCAGGGATACCTCTGGGCCCTTGTTGTAGTTTAGAACAGGTTGCCACAGCTTTCCCTGGTCAGGTCACATGGTCAGGGATACCTCTGGGCCCTTGTTGTCGTTTAGAACAGGTTGCCACAGCTTTCCCTGGTCAGGTCACATGGTCAGGGATACCTCTGGGCCCTTGTTGTAGTTTAGAACAGGTTGCCACAGCTTTCCCTGGTCAGGTCACATGGTCAGGGATACCTCTGGGCCCTTGTTGTCGTTTAGAACAGGTTGCCACAGCTTTCCCTGGTCAGGTCACATGGTCAGGGATACCTCTGGGCCCTTGTTGTAGTTTAGAACAGGTTGCCACAGCTTTCCCTGGTCAGGTCACATGGTCAGGGATACCTCTGGGCCCTTGTTGTCGTTTAGAACAGGTTGCCACAGCTTTCCTGGTCAGGTCACATGGTCAGGGATACCTCTGGGCCCTTGTTGTCGTTTAGAACAGGTTGCCACAGCTTTCCCTGGTCAGGTCACATGGTCAGGGATACCTTTCTGGGCCCTTGTTGTAGTTTAGAACAGGTTGCCACAGCTTTCCCTGGTCAGGTCACATGGTCAGGGATACCTCTGGGCCCTTGTTGTAGTTTAGAACAGGTTGCCACAGCTTTCCCTGGTCAGGTCACATGGTCAGGGATACCTCTGGGCCCTTGTTGTAGTTTAGAACAGGTTGCCACAGCTTTCCCTGGTCAGGTCACATGGTCAGGGATACCTCTGGGCCCTTGTTGTAGTTTAGAACAGGTTGCCACAGCTTTCCCTGGTCAGGTCACATGGTCAGGGATACCTCTGGGCCCTTGTTGTAGTTTAGAACAGGTTGCCACAGCTTTCCCTGGTCAGGTCACATGGTCAGGGATACCTCTGGGCCCTTGTTGTAGTTTAGAACAGGTTGCCACAGCTTTCCCTGGTCAGGTCACATGGTCACCTCTGGGCCCTTGTTGGGAACCTCTGGGCCCTTGTTGTAGTTTAGAACAGGTTGCCACAGCTTTCCCTGGTCAGGTCACATGGTCAGGGATACCTCTGGGCCCTTGTTGTCGTTTAGAACAGGTTGCCACAGCTTTCCCTGGTCAGGTCACATGGTCAGGGATACCTCTGGGCCCTTGTTGTCGTTTAGAACAGGTTGCCACAGCTTTCCCTGGTCAGGTCACATGGTCAGGGATACCTCTGGGCCCTTGTTGTAGTTTAGAACAGGTTGCCACAGCTTTCCCTGGTCAGGTCACATGGTCAGGGATACCTCTGGGCCCTTGTTGTCGTTTAGAACAGGTTGCCACAGCTTTCCCTGGTCAGGTCACATGGTCAGGGATACCTCTGGGCCCTTGTTGTAGTTTAGAACAGGTTGCCACAGCTTTCCCTGGTCAGGTCACATGGTCAGGGATACCTCTGGGCCCTTGTTGTCGTTTAGAACAGGTTGCCACAGCTTTCCCTGGTCAGGTCACATGGTCAGGGATACCTCTGGGCCCTTGTTGTCGTTTAGAACAGGTTGCCACAGCTTTCCCTGGTCAGGTCACATGGTCAGGGATACCTCTGGGCCCTTGTTGTAGTTTAGAACAGGTTGCCACAGCTTTCCCTGGTCAGGTCACATGGTCAGGGATACCTCTGGGCCCTTGTTGTAGTTTAGAACAGGTTGCCACAGCTTTCCCTTCAGGTCCTGGTCAGGTCACATGGTCAGGGATACCTCTGGGCCCTTGTTGTAGTTTAGAACAGGTTGCCACAGCTTTCCCTGGTCAGGTCACATGGTCAGGGATACCTCTGGGCCCTTGTTGTAGTTTAGAACAGGTTGCCACAGCTTTCCCTGGTCAGGTCACATGGTCAGGGATACCTCTGGGCCCTTGTTGTAGTTTAGAACAGGTTGCCACAGCTTTCCCTGGTCAGGTCACATGGTCAGGGATACCTCTGGGCCCTTGTTGTCGTTTAGAACAGGTTGCCACAGCTTTCCCTGGTCAGGTCACATGGTCAGGGATACCTCTGGGCCCTTGTTGTAGTTTAGAACAGGTTGCCACAGCTTTCCCTGGTCAGGTCACATGGTCAGGGATACCTCTGGGCCCTTGTTGTAGTTTAGAACAGGTTGCCACAGCTTTCCCTGGTCAGGTCACATGGTCAGGGATACCTCTGGGCCCTTGTTGTAGTTTAGAACAGGTTGCCACAGCTTTCCCTGGTCAGGTCACATGGTCAGGGATACCTCTGGGCCCTTGTTGTAGTTTAGAACAGGTTGCCACAGCTTTCCCTGGTCAGGTCACATGGTCAGGGATACCTCTGGGCCCTTGTTGTAGTTTAGAACAGGTTGCCACAGCTTTCCCTGGTCAGGTCACATGGTCAGGGATACCTCTGGGCCCTTGTTGTAGTTTAGAACAGGTTGCCACAGCTTTCCCTGGTCAGGTCACATGGTCAGGGATACCTCTGGGCCCTTGTTGTAGTTTAGAACAGGTTGCCACAGCTTTCCCTGGTCAGGTCACATGGTCAGGGATACCTCTGGGCCCTTGTTGTAGTTTAGAACTGGTTGCCACAGCTTTCCCTGGTCAGGTCACATGGTCAGGGATACCTCTTTGCCCTTGTTGTAGTTTAGAACAGGTTGCCACAGCTTTCCCTGGTCAGGTCACATGGTCAGGGATACCTCTGGGCCCTTGTTGTAGTTTAGAACAGGTTGTCACAGCTTTCCCTGGTCAGGTCACATGGTCAGGGATACCTCTGGGCCCTTGTTGTCGTTTAGAACAGGTTTCCACAGCTTTCCCTGGTCAGGTCACATGGTCAGGGATACCTCTGGGCCCTTGTTGTCGTTTAGAACAGGTTGCCACAGCTTTCCCTGGTCAGGTCACATGGTCAGGGATACCTCTGGGCCCTTGTTGTAGTTTAGAACAGGTTGCCACAGCTTTCCCTGGTCAGGTCACATGGTCAGGGATACCTCTGGGCCCTTGTTGTCGTTTAGAACAGGTTGCCACAGTTTTCCCTGGTCAGGTCACATGGTCAGGGATACCTCTGGGCCCTTGTTGTAGTTTAGAACAGGTTGCCACAGCTTTCCCTGGTCAGGTCACATGGGCAGGGATACCTCTGGGCCCTTGTTGTAGTTTAGAACAGGTTGTCACAGCTTTCCCTGGTCAGGTCACATGGTCAGGGATACCTCTGGGCACTTGTTGTCGTTTAGAACAGGTTGTCACAGCTTTCCCTGGTCAGGTCACATGGTCAGGGCTACCTCTGGGCCCTTGTTGTAGTTTAGAACAGGTTTCCACAGCTTTCCCTGGTCAGGTCACATGGTCAGGGATACCTCTGGGCCCTTGTTGTCGTTTAGAACAGGTTGCCACAGCTTTCCCTGGTCAGGTCACATGGTCAGGGATACCTCTGGGCCCTTGTTGTAGTTTAGAACAGGTTGCCACAGCTTTCCCTGGTCAGGTCACATGGTCAGGGATACCTCTGGGCCCTTGTTGTAGTTTAGAACAGGTTGCCACAGCTTTCCCTGGTCAGGTCACATGGTCAGGGATACCTCTGGGCCCTTGTTGTAGTTTAGAACAGGTTGCCACAGCTTTCCCTGGTCAGGTCACATGGTCAGGGATACCTCTGGGCCCTTGTTGTCGTTTAGAACAGGTTGCCACAGCTTTCCTTGGTCAGGTCACATGGTCAGGGATACCTCTGGGCCCTTGTTGTCGTTTAGAACAGGTTGCCACAGCTTTCCCTGGTCAGGTCACATGGTCAGGGATACCTCTGGGCCCTTGTTGTAGTTTAGAACAGGTTGTCACAGCTTTCCCTGGTCAGGTCACATGGTCAGGGATACCTCTGGGCCCTTGTTGTAGTTTAGAACAGGTTGCCACAGCTTTCCCTGGTCAGGTCACATGGTCAGGGATACATCTGGGCCCTTGTTGTAGTTTAGAACAGGTTGTCACAGCTTTCCCTGGTCAGGTCACATGGTCAGGGATACATCTGGGCCCTTGTTGTAGTTTAGAACAGGTTGTCACAGCTTTCCCTGGTCAGGTCACATGGTCAGGTAATTGTCCTGGCCCTCGTTATGTTTTATGCACTGCTCTCTTCCTCTGGCCTTCATGTGACTGGTCAGTTAATGTTTAAACTCTGTTTTCTCTGACCCTCCTGTGACTGTTTAGTTAATGTTTAACTTCCTCTGGCTGGACCAATGGTAACTAACACACCAGTTGACTGATGGATGCCCAGAGTGTTCTCAGTGTGCAGTGGTTTATACATTCCTGCCTTTATTGCCCATAAACAGCTGCTTATAAATGAGTCAGACTTGTGTGATAAGTTGTTACCCTGTCCCACCCCTGGTTCTCCACAGCACTGGGAATCAGAGCCAGAACAGGAAAGGGGGAAAGAGAAGGGGTGGGGGCTAGCAACACTTGTGAGATTTGGTTTGTTTCGGTATTGTAATGTACAAAATACACTTCTAGCCATAACTCTTTGAGGTAGTGGATGATCTCTGTTTTCATCCTGCTGCTAACAACCTGTTACTATCATCCTGCTGTTATCATCCTACTGTTATCATCCTGCTGTCATCCTCCTGTTGCTAGCAACCTGCTGTTATCATCTTACTGTTAGCATCCTGCTGTTATCATCCTGCTGTCATCCTCCTGTTGCTAGCAACCTGCTACTATCATCCTGCTGTTATCATCTTACTGTTAGCATCCTGCTGTTATCATCCTACTGTTATCATCCTGCTGTCATCCTCCTGTTGCTAGCAACCTGCTACTATCATCCTGCTGTTATCATCTTACTGTTAGCATCCTGCTGTTATCATCCTGCTGTCATCCTCCTGTTGCTAGCAACCTGCTACTATCATCCTGCTGTTATCATCCTGCTGTCATCCTCCTGTTGCTAGCAACCTGCTACTATCATCCTGCTGTTATCATCTTACTGTTAGCATCCTGCTGTTATCATCCTGCTGTCATCCTCCTGTTGCTAGCAACCTGCTACTATCATCCTGCTGTTATCATCTTACTGTTAGCAACCTGCTACTATCATCCTACTGTTATCATCCTGCTGTCATCCTCCTGTTGCTAGCAACCTGCTACTATCATCCTACTGTTATCATCCTGCTGTCATCCTCCTGTTGCTAGCAACCTGCTACTATCATCCTACTGTTATCATCCTGCTGTTAGCATTCTGCTGTCATCCTCCTGTTGCTAGCAACCTGCTACTATCATCCTACTGTTATCATCCTGCTGTTAGCGTCCTGCTGTCATCCTCCTGTTGCTAGCAACCTGCTGTTATCCTGCTGTTATCATCCTACTGTTATCATCCTGCTGTCATCATAATCCTGCTGCTATTATCCTGCTATTAATATCCTGCTGCTATTATCCTGCTACTACAATCCTGCTGCTATTATCCTGCTGTTAACATCCTGCTGCTATTATCCTGCTATTATCATCCTGCTGTTATTATCCTGCTACTACAATCCTGCTGCTATTATCCTGCTGTTAACATCCTGCTGCTATAATCCTGCTACTACAATCCTGCTGCTATTATCCTGCTGTTAACATCCTGCTGCTATTATCCTGCTGTTAACATCCTGCTGCTATTATCCTGCTGTTAACATCCTGCTGCTATAATCCTGCTACTATAATCCTGCTGTTATTATCCTGCTGCTATAATCCTGCTGTTATTATCCTGCTGCTATAATCCTGCTGCTATAATCCTGATGTTAGCATCCTGCTGCTATAATCCTGCTGTTGTCATCCTGCTGCTATAAGCCTGCTGTTGTCATCCTGCTGCTATAATTCTGCTATTAGCATCCTGCTGCTATTATCCTGCTATTACTATCCTGCTGCTATAATCCTGCTGCTGTTATCCTGCTATTACCACCCTGCTGCTATTATCCTGCTGTTATCATCCTGCTATTAGCATCCTGCTGCTATTATCCTGCTATTAATATCCTGCTGCTATTATCCTGCTATTAACATCCTGCTGCTATAATCCTGCTGCTATTATCTTGCTATTAACATCCTGCTGCTATTATCCTGCTATTAACATCCTGCTGCTATTATCCTGCTATTAACATCCTGCTGCTATAATCCTGCTGCTATTATCCTGCTATTAACATCCTGCTGCTATTATCCTGCTGTTAGCATCCTTCTGCTATAATCCTGCTGTTAGCATCCTGCTGCTATAATCATGCTGTTAGCATCCTGCTATTAGCATCCTGCTGCTATTATCCTGCTATTAACATCCTGCTGCTATTATCCTGCTATTAACATCCTGCTGTTATAATCCTGCTGCTATTATCCTGCTATTAACATCCTGCTGCTATAATCCTGCTGTTGGCGTCCTGCTGCTATAATTCTGCTGTTAACATCCTGCTGTTATCATCCTGCTATTAGCATCCTGCTGCTATTATCCTGCTATTAACATCCTGCTGCTATAATCCTGCTGCTATTATCCTGCTATTAACATCCTGCTGCTATTATCCTGCTATTAACATCCTGCTGCTATTATCCTGCTATTAACATCCTGCTGTTATAATCCTGCTGCTATTATCCTGCTATTAGCATCCTGCTGCTATAATCCTGCTGTTAGCATCCTTCTGCTATAATCCTGCTGTTAGCATCCTGCTGCTATTATCCTGCTATTAACATCCTGCTGCTATTATCCTGCTGCTATTATCCTGCTATTACCATCCTGCTGCTATAATCCTGCTGTTGGCGTCCTGCTGCTATTATCCTGCTATTAACATCCTGCTGCTATAATCCTGCTGCTATTATCCTGCTATTAACATCCTGCTGCTATAATCCTGCTGTTGGCGCCATAATCCTGCTGCCATAATCCTGCTGTTATCATCCTGCTGCTGTAATTCTGCTGTTATCATCCTGCTGCCATAATCCTGCTGTTAGCATACAGCTAGTGGTTGTTTTGGTTATATTGTAGCTCTATTAGTGTGCTGGCTCTTTCACTTACGGTGACTGGAAAGTACCCAGTGTTACCACAGGGTTTCTGTACATTTCCTGTGAATACCAAGGCACATGGGACTGTAGAATAATACTGTATTCATGTATTAAGCCAAGAGAACTTGTCCCCTGTCCCCAGGTGGAGAGGAAGCTAAAGTTAAGCAGGTGTCTGGAGGAGAAGGGCTTCAATGACCCTCATAATAATCGTAACAGTGTTTCCATTGGTGTTCTCTCAACTCTTCTCAGGTACCGTTGCACTGATATTGTGAAGTGAACAAGAACAATTGGGATCCAGGCTACCCAGACACAACATTTTGAGTCACTTGTCACGTATAAAGTCACATTTAGATTAAGGCTTTGACGGTACCAGTATCACAACATTTTGAGTCACTTGTCACGTATAAAGTCACATTTAGATTAAGGCTTTGACGGTACAAGTATCACAACATTTTGAGTCACTTGTCACGTATAAAGTCACATTTAGATTAAGGCTTTGACGGTACAAGTATCACAACATTTTGAGTCACTTGTCACGTATAAAGTCACATTTAGATTTTTGTACAAGTATCACAACATTTTGAGTCACTTGTCACGTATAAAATCACATTTAGATTAAGGCTTTGACGGTACAAGTATCACAACATTTTGAGTCACTTGTCACGTATAAAGTCACATTTAGATGAAGGCTTTGACGGTACCAGTATCACAATATTTTTCCCATGGCAAAAATGAAAATACAAAGTGTAGCAAACTCTTTGTTCCTTTAAAAACTTGCCATATGTAAAATAGTGTGTGCTATAGGTTGAAACATGTTTTTTTTGAGGACTCTTAACATAATGATGTTTGTTTCCAATATTAGGGCTGTTCTAAAGAAGTTAATTCCGCTTTGTGTCTTGCCACGATACTAACCAGTATAATAACTAGTAACTAACGATACTAACCAGTATAATAACTAGTAACTAACGATACTAACGGGCCTAATTTAGATACAGTCAAATAAACGTTTAGGACAAACCAGCAAATCGCGTCGTAAGTACAGTATTGTGTGAGGCATTCTATTCACATACTATTTATTTCCAGCGCAGCAGTCCAGTGGTTTTACTCCTGTTTTTATACAAAACCTGGGAGAGGGATTCCTTCACTAACAGAAGCAGCATGGAGTCCTCACATTGTAGTCCTCATAGGGATTAAGCGATGTGGTTGAGTTGTGACTCTGCCATACCCGAAACACAGCTACCATGACAGGTTGTGGCCAGAGAGGGTGTCTGTCTGGAATAGACTACACTCTTAGACAATAAAGTTTCCAAAAAGGTTATTTGCAGTGGTGTAAAGTAATGAAGTAAAAATACTTTAAAGTACTACTTAAGCCGTGTTTTTGGGGTATCTGTACTTTACTTACTATTTTTGATTACTTTTACTTCATTACATTCCTTAAGAAAATAATGTACTATTTCCTCCATACATTTTCCTTGACACAAAAAGTACTCGTTACATTTTGAATGCTTAGCAGGACAGGAAAATAGTCAAATTCACACACATATCAACCGAAAGTCCCTGGTCATCCCTGCTGCCTCTAATCTGGCAAACTCACTAAACACACATGCTAATTTTGTAAATTATGTCAATGTTGGAGTGTGCCCATGGATTTCCGTCAAATAAAAATAAAAGGATGCCATCTGGTTTATATAATATAAGGAATTTTAAATTATGTATACTTTTACTTTTGATACATAAGTATATTTTAAACAAAATACTTTTAGACTTTTACTCAAGTACAATTTTGCTGGGTTCCATGTAGAACTTTCTGTGGGAAGGGTTCTACATGGAACCCAAAAGGGTTCTACTTGGAACCAAAAGGTTTCTACCTGGAACCAAAAAGGGTACTGAGGCTGATGCCATGCAGGTGTTTGTACACATGCATATACACACACTCTCATTCAAATAAACACATACAAGAACACACACATACATGTAATAGTGGCAGACATGCTCACAAACATATACAGTTGGCATTGCTGTTCTGATTTTAGTTCAAATCAAATCAAATGTATTCATATAGCCCTTCGTACATTAGCTGATATCTCAAAGTGCTGTACAGAAACCCAGCCTAAAACCCCAAACAGCATGCAATGCAGGTGTAGAAGCAAGTAGTTGTCCTCGATGTCCTTTTGTTTTCTTCTGGCTTTTCCTTTTTTCTCTTTGGTTCATTCTCTTGGTTGTTGGTGCATTGGGGGGTTCTTGGGGGTGGGGGTTCATTCTCTTGGTTGTTGGTGCATTGGGGGTTCTTGGGGTGGGGGTTCATTCTCTTGGTTGTTGGTGCATTGGGGGTTCTTGGGGGTGGGGGTTCATTCTCTTGGTTGTTGGTGCATTGGGGGTTCTTGGGAGTGGGGGTTCATTCTCTTGGTTGTTGGTGCATTGGGGGTTCTGGGGGTGGGGTTCATTCTCTTGGTTGTTGGTGCATTGGGGGTTCTTGGGGGTGGGGGTTCATTCTCTTGGTTGTTGGTGCATTGGGGGTTCTTGGGGGTGGGGGTTCATTCTCTTGGTTGTTGGTGCATTGGGGTGTTCTTGGGGGTGGGGTTCATTCTCTTGGTTGTTGGTGCATTGGGGGTTCTTGGGGGTGGGGGTTCATTCTCTTGGTTGTTGGTGCATTGGGGGTTCTTGGGGTGGGGGTTCATTCTCTTGGTTGTTGGTGCATTGGGGGTTCTTGGGGGTGGGGGTTCATTCTCTTGGTTGTTGGTGCATTGGGGGTTCTTGGGGGTGGGGGTTCATTCTCTTGGTTGTTGGTGCATTGGGGGTTCTTAGGGGTGGGGGTTCATTCTCTTGGTTGTTGGTGCATTGGGGGTTCTTGGGGGGGGGTTCATTCTCTTGGTTGTTGGTGCATTGGGGGGTTCTTGGGGGTGGGGGTTCTTTCTCTTCACCTAGGAACCCTTTAAGGTTCTAGATAGCACCTTTATTCTAACAGTGTAGTGTGTGTGCCTGCATGCCAGAGTCGTGGTCGTATGGTTCTAACCACGGGAAATGCCAGAGTCGTAGTTGTATGGTTCTAACCACGGGAAATGCCAGAGTCGTAGTTGTATGGTTCTAACCACAGGAAATGCCAGAGTCGTGGTCGTATGGTTCAGACCACAGGAAATGCCAGAGTCGTGGTCGTATGGTTCAGACCACAGGAAATGCCAGAGTCGTGGTCGTATTGTTCTAACCACAGGAAATGCCAGAGTCGTGGACGTATGGTTCTAACCACGGGAAATGCCAGAGTCGTGGTCGTATGGTTCTAACCACGGGAAATGCCAGAGTCGTGGACGTATGGTTCTAACCACGGGAAATGCCAGAGTCGTGGTCGTATGGTTCAGACCACAGGAAATGCCAGAGTCGTGGACGTATGGTTCTAACCACGGGAAATGCCAGAGTCGTGGACGTATGGTTCTAACCACGGGAAATGCCAGAGTCGTGGACATATGGTTCTAACCACGGGAAATGCCAGAGTCGTGGACGTATGGTTCTAACCACAGGAAATGCCAGAGTCGTGGACGTATGGTTCTAACCACGGGAAATGCCAGAGTCGTGGACGTATGGTTCTAACCACGGGAAATGCCAGAGTCGTGGTCGTATGTTTCTAACCACAGGAAATGCCAGAGTCGTGGACGTATGGTTCTAACCACAGGAAATGCCAGAGTCGTGGACGTATGGTTCTAACCACGGGAAATGCCAGAGTCGTAGTTGTATGGTTCTAACCACGGGAAATGCCAGAGTCGTAGTTGTATGGTTCTAACCACAGGAAATGCCAGAGTCGTGGTCGTATGGTTCTAACCACGGGAAATGCCAGAGTCGTGGTCGTATGTTTCTAACCACAGGAAATGCCAGAGTCGTGGACGTATGGTTCTAACCACAGGAAATGCCAGAGTCGTGGACGTATGGTTCTAACCACGGGAAATGCCAGAGTCGTGGTCGTATTGTTCTAACCACAGGAAATGCCAGAGTCGTGGACGTATGGTTCTAACCACGGGAAATGCCAGAGTCGTGGTCGTATGGTTCTAACCACAGGAAATGCCAGAGTCGTGGACGTATGGTTCTAACCACGGGAAATGCCAGAGTCGTGGACGTATGGTTCTAACCACGGGAAATGCCAGAGTCGTGGTCGTATGGTTCTAACCACGGGAAATGCCAGAGTCGTGGACGTATGGTTCTAACCACGGGAAATGCCAGAGTCGTGGACGTATGGTTCTAACCACGGGAAATGCCAGAGTCGTGGTCGTATGGTTCTAACCACGGGAAATGCCAGAGTCGTGGACGTATGGTTCTAACCACGGGAAATGCCAGAGTCGTGGTCGTATGGTTCTAACCACGGGAAATGCCAGAGTCGTGGACGTATGGTTCTAACCACGGAAATGCCAGAGTCGTGGACGTATGGTTCTAACCACGGGAAATGCCAGAGTCGTGGTCGTATGGTTCTAACCACGGAAATGCCAGAGTCGTGGACGTATGGTTCTAACCACGGAAATGTCAGAGTCGTGGACGTATGGTTCTAACCACGGGAAATGCCAGAGTCGTGGACGTATGGTTCTAACCACGGGAAATGCCAGAGTCGTGGACGTATGGTTCTAACCACGGGAAATGCCAGAGTCGTGGTCGTATGGTTCTAACCACGGGAAATGCCAGAGTCGTGGACGTATGGTTCTAACCACGGGAAATGCCAGAGTCGTGGTCGTATGGTTCTAACCACGGGAAATGCCAGAGTCGTGGACGTATGGGCCGGTGGCAGTTCACCAGTGACATAGGATGGAGGGCTTTTTGTTCTCTGAGCATTGGCTGCTTGTTTGTGTGTGTGTGTGTGTGTACCTGCGGTTCTTAGATGTCAGGCTACCAACAGTGTAGACCCTAGTCTCCAACCCACCACACAGACTCCATCTGCTGACCAAGCATCTCTTTGTAGAATCTCTCTCTCTCACTTTCTCTCTCTCGCTCTCTCTTTTATCTCTTCTCTCTTTCTACCCTCCCTCTCTCTCATCTGTCCCAAAGCCTTTCTCCTCTCTGTCGATGTCCACCCCTTTAAACTCTCTCAGTGGTGAAAACACAAAATCGATAGGAGGTATAGATTAGTAATGTTTGTTTTGAGGGAGAAATTGAATTGTTGTGGGTTTCTCTGTCTGGTGTTGGTGAGTATGTATGAGATCCCTTTTTCTTCTAGTCACACCTCCTTTTGGCAGGATGAGGGGATGGGGAGTGGAGGAGGGGGGAGGACTGTGTGTGTGTGTGAGTCACAGTCATTGACTAAGATATTGTCTGAACTGCTGTTCTGTGTCTGGGTCTGTGTTAGGTATACACGGTAATCATACGTATGTAATGAACGATAACCTGAACAAGAGCGAGCTATAGCCTTTTATGCGCCATGCTAATAATGTAGTACGTGGGAAACTGTCTAGGAAATTCATCCTTCTCAGAGCAATGTGTGTTTTTCTCCTCAGCAGCTCCTACGTGATATCATTTCACCAGTGAGCCTGATTTCCCATGATTCTAGATGGAAGTTCAGTCATCCAGAGCTTCTGTGATTGGATGAGAGTGAGCAGACTGTTGGTTTTGGGCCAATAGAATGATAGAACAAGGTTTAGTTAACTTCTATGGTTTCTTTAGAATGGTATGAGGCAGACCAGGCAGTCTGACAGTGGAACAGCTCTACAATCAATGGAAGTCTATTCAAGATGCACGATTATACAGCAGAAATCAGTGAGTATTGGGGTTTCTGTTGATTCTGCTGTTTAAAGCGTGGCATATCCTCTTTGGTAACAAGATACCCCCACAGTTGAGCTGTGCTGTGTGTGGATTCTTGGCTCATAGAGAATGCTCTCTAGTGCACTTTGTGCTATCAAATGGAGAAGTGAAGTTTAGTCCTGTGTGTGTGTGTGTGTGTGTGTGTGGGGGTGCACCTTGCATAGCCCTCAGCCAGAGAGGGAAAGGGAAAATGAATGTGTCTGGGCTACCTGAAGCTGTAATGTTATGGTGGTGACACTCCTCTCTGCCTATTAACTGTCTGGAAACAGACCAGGGAGCGATAGAGATGTCAGACAGAGAGAGAGAGGGGGGGAGGGAGAGCGAGAGAGAGAGAGAGAGGCATACAGAGCGAGAGAGGAAAGGGAGAGAGAGATAGATAGAGAGTGAGAGACGGGTGGGAGACATACAGCGAGAGAGAGAGAGAGGGGTGGGAGAGAGAGAGGATAGGGAGAGAGACAGAGGTGGGAGTGGGATAGAGAGAGAGAGAGATAGAGAGGGGGAGAGAGAGACAGAGGTGGGAGAGGGGGAGAGAGAGAGAAAGAGGTGGGAGAGAGAGAGGGGGAAAAGGAGAGAGAGAGAGAGATATGGGAGAGAGGAGAGAGAGACAGAGGAGGGAGAGAAAGACAGAGAGGGGAGAGGGAGAGAAAGACAGAGAAAGATAGGGAGAGGGAGAGAAAGACAGAGAGGGGGAGAGAGATAGGGGGAGAGAAGGGAGAGATAGGGGGAGAGGAGAGAAAGACAGAGAGGGGGAGAGAGAGACAGAGAGTTAGGGGGAGAATGAGAGAGACAGAGAGGGGGAGAGAGAGACAGAGAGAGATAGAGGGGGGAAAGAGAGATGGAGAGAAAGAGAGGGAGAGTGAGAGAGAGGGGGAGAATGAGAGAGAGACAGAGAGATAGGGGAGATGGAGAGAAAGAGAGGGGGAGAAAGACGGAGAGGGGAGAGTGAGAGAGAGAAAGAGAGAGAGAGCGATGAGATTATTACTAACATTTCAGAGGGAGAGTGAAAGACATGAAAAGAGGAAAAGGTCAGAGATGGGGAAAGAGAAGATCAAGACATTGAGGAGAGAATTGCTAGGATAAAAGAAGAGGGTGAGAGAGAGAAGGAAAGGGTGAGCGAGAGAAGGAAAGGGTGAGAGTGAGAAGGAAAGGGTGAGAGAGAGAAGGAAAGGGTGAGAGAGAGAAGGAAAGGGTGAGAGAGAGAAGGAAATGGTGAGAGAGAGGAAATGGTGAGAGAGAGAAGGAAAGGGTGAGAGAGAGAAGGAGAGGGTGAGAGAGAAGGAAAGGGTGAGAGAGAGAAGGAAAGGGTGAGAGAGAGAAGGAGAGGGTGAGAGAGAGAAGGAGAGGGTGAGAGAGAGAAGGAAAGGGTGAGAGAGAGAAGGAAAGGGTGAACAAAGTGTATAAAAGAAAGAGACTGTAAGGAATTGATGTCTAGTGGGGAGAGAGAGAGATCAAGTGAGAGGACAACTATTGGGGCCAGCTGTTACACACACACACACACACACACACACACACACACACACACACACACAGACACACACACTACTGTAGGAAATACACACACTATTGTAGGAAATACACACACACACACACACACACACACACACACACACACACACCACAGCAACACAGAGAGGAACCATTTATTGTCCCTCTCACACATAGGAGCCTTTGTGTCAGACACACAGACAGTTCACTCCCAACCACAGCAAAGAGCAGATCTACAACAACATGCATGTCAACATACATACAGTACATCGTCATATGTAGATCTGCTGTTTATACAGGACAGTCAGTCATTCCAGCCCATGTCTGTTATATGCATAATGAGGGTGTGTGTGTGTGTGTGTGTGTGTGTGTGTGTGTGTGTGTGTGTGTGTGTAGTACTCAGGGGAAGTGGTAGCAGGCGGGCGTAGCTAGGCGAACACAGAGGTTATTTGAGATCATTAGGCAGCTGGCAATTCTCCTGGGGCCTGACTCGTATTTTGTCCTCCACCCCTCTTCTCTCCTCTCTTGTCCTCTCTTCTCCTCCCCTCTGCTCCTCTCTTCTCCCCTCTCTTGTCCTCTCTTCTCCCCTCTCTGCTCCTCTCTTCTCTCCTCTCTTGTCCTCTCTTCTCCTCCCCTCTGCTCCTCTCTTCTCCCCTCTCTTCTCTCCTCTCTTGTCCTCTCTCTCTCCCCCTCTGCTCCTCTCTTCTCTCCTCTCTTGTCCTCTCTTCTCCCCTCTGCTCCTCTCTTCTCCCCTCTCTTGTCCTCTCTGCTCCTCTCT
Source organism: Oncorhynchus nerka (assembly GCF_034236695.1). NCBI lineage: Eukaryota > Metazoa > Chordata > Actinopteri > Salmoniformes > Salmonidae > Oncorhynchus > Oncorhynchus nerka. The sequence continues at coordinate 19,077,805 of NC_088415.1, forward strand.
TCTCTCCTCTCTTGTCCTCTCTTCTCCTCCCCTCTGCTCCTCTCTTCTCTCCTCTCTTGTCCTCTCTTCTCCTCCCCTCTGCTCCTCTCTTCTCCCCTCTCTTGTCCTCTCTTCTCCTCCCCTCTGCTCCTCTCTTCTCCCCTCTCTTGTCCTCTCTTCTCCTCTCCTCTGCCCTCTCTTGTCCTCTCTTCTCCCCTCTCTTGTCCTCTCTTCTCCCCTCTCTTGTCCTCTCTTCTCCTCCCCTCTGCTCCTCTCTTCTCCCCTCTGCTCCTCTCATCTCCTCCCCTCTCTTGTCCTCTCTTCTCCTCCCCTCTGCTCCTCTCTTCTCTCCTCTCTTGTCCTCTCTTCTCCTCCCCTCTGCTCCTCTCTTCTCTTCTCCTCCCCTCTGCTCCTTGTCCTCTCTTCTCCCTCTCTTGTCCTCTCTTCTCCTCTCCCCTCTGCTCCTCTCCTCCCCTCTGCTCCTCTCTTCTCTCCTCTCTTGTCCTCTCTTCTCCTCCCCTCTGCTCCTCTCTTCTCCTCCTCTCTTGTCCTCTCTTCTCCTCCCTCTGCTCCTCTCTTCTCTCCTCTCTTGTCCTCTCTTCTCCTCCCCTCTGCTCCTCTCTTCTCCCCTCTCTTGTCCTCTCTTCTCCTCCCCTCTGCTCCTCTCTTCTCCCTCTCTTGTCCTCTCTTCTCCTCCCTCTGCTCCTCTCTTCTCCCCTCTTGTCCTCTCTTCTCCCCTCTCTTGTCCTCTCTTCTCTTCTCCCCCTCTGCTCTATCTTCTCCTCCCCTCTGCTCCTCTCTTCTCCCCTCTCTTGTCTCTCTCTTCTCCTCCCCTCTGCTCCCCTCTTCTCCTCCCCTCTGCTCCTCTCTTCTCCCCTCTCTTGTCCTCTCTTCTCCCCTCTCTTGTCCTCTCTTCTCCCCTCTCTTGTCCTCTCTTCTCCTCCCCTCTGCTCCTCTCTTCTCCCCTCTGCTCCTCTCTTCTCCCCTCTCTTGTCCTCTCTTCTCCCCTCTCTTGTCCCTCTCTTCTTCTCCCTCTTTTCCTCTCTTCTCCTCCCCTCTGCTCCTCTCTTCTCTCCTCTCTTGTACTCTCTCTTCTCCTCCCCTCTGCTCCTCTCTTCTCCCTCTCTTGTCCTCTCTTGTCCTCTCTCTTCTCCTCCCCTCTGCTCCTCTCTTCTCCCTCTCTTGTCCTCTCTTCTCCTCCCCTCTGCTCCTCTCTTCTCCCCTCTCTTGTCCTCTCTTCTCCTCCCCTCTGCTCCTCTCTTCTCCCCTCTCTTGTCCTCTCTTCTCCTTCCCTCTGCTCCTCTCTTCTCCCCTCTCTTGTCCTCTCTTCTCCTCCCCTCTGCTCCTCTCTTCTCTCCTCTCTTGTCCTCTCTTCTCCTCCCCTCTGCTCCTCTCTTCTCCCCTCTCTTGTCCTCTCTTCTCCTCCCCTCTGCTCCTCTCTTCTCCCCTCTCTTGTCATCTCTTCTCCTCCCCTCTGCCCCCTCTTGTCCTCTCTTCTCTCCCCTCTCTTGTCCTCTCTTCTCCCCTCTCTTGTCCTCTCTTCTCCTCCCCTCTGCTCCTCTCTTCTCCCCTCTGCTCCTCTCGTCTCCTCCCCTCTCTTGTCCTCTCTTCTCCTCCCCTCTGCTCCTCTCTTCTCTCCTCTCTTGTCCTCTCTTCTCCTCCCCTCTGCTCCTCTCTTCTCTTCTCCTCCCCTCTGCTCCTCTCTTCTCCCCTCTCTTGTCCTCTCTTCTCCTCCCCTCTGCTCCTCTCCTCCCCTCTGCTCCTCTCTTCTCTCCTCTCTTGTCCTCTCTTCTCCTCCCCTCTGCTCCTCTCTTCTCCCCTCTCTTGTCCTCTCTTCTTCTCCCCTCTGCTCCTCTCTTCTCCTCCCCTCTGCTCCTCTCTTCTCTCCTCTCTTGTCCTCTCTTCTCCCCTCTCTTGTCCTCTCTTCTCCTCCCCTCTGCTCCTCTCTTCTCCCCCCCTCTTGTCCTCTTCTCCCCTCTCTTGTCCTCTCTTCTCTTCTCCTCCCTCTGCTCCTCTCTTCTCCTCCCCTCTGCTCCTCTCTTCTCCCCTCTCTTGTCCTCTCTTTCTCCTCCCTCTGCTCCTCTCTTCTCCTCCCCTCTGCTCCTCTCTTCTCCCCTCTCTTGTCCTCTCTTCTCCTCCCTCTGCTGCCTCTCTTAGACTCCTCCCCTCTGCTCCTCTCTTTCCCCTCTCTTGTCCTCTCTTCTCCCCTCTCTTGTCCTCTCTTCTTTGACCCTCTCTTGTCCTCTCTTCTCCTCCCCTCTGTTTTCCTCTCTTCTCCCCTCTGCTCCCTTTTCTCCCCTCTCTTGTCCTCTCTTCTCCCTCTCTTGTACCCTCTCTTCTATCCCCTCTCTTGTCCTCTCTTCTCCTCCCCTCTGCTCCTCTCTTCTCCCCTCTCTTGACTCTAATGAGCCTCTTCTCCTCCCCTCTGCTCATTGACAGAGCTGGGAATAATATGGCATTTTCCTGTGCCATGGAAGAATATGTAATCCATCTACCTTGTATCTCTCTTCTCCCCTCTCTTGTCCTCTCTTCTCCTCCCCTCTGCTCCTCTCTTCTCCCCTCTCTTGTCCTCTCTTCTCCTCCCCTCTGCTCCTCTCTTCTCCCCTCTCTTGTCCTCTCTTCTCCTCCCCTCTGCTCCTCTCTTCTCCTTCCCTCTGCTCCTCTCTTCTCCCCTCTCTTGTCCTCTCTTCTCCTCCCCTCTGCTCCTCTCTTCTCCCCTCTCTTGTCCTCTCTTCTCCTCCCCTCTGCTCCTCTCTTCTCCCCTCTCTTGTCCTCTTTCTCCCCTCTCTTGTCTTCTCTTCTCCTCCCCTCTGCTCCTCTCTTCTCCTCCCCTCTGCTCCTCTCTTTAGAATCTCCTCTCTTGTCCTCTCTTGTCCTCCCCTCTGCTAACCTGGGACTCTCTTCTCCCCTCTCTTGTCCTTCTTCTCCTCCCCTCTGGACTAGCCTCTTAGTTCCCCTTTTTCTTGTCCTCTCTTCTCCTCCCCTCTGCTCCTCTCTTCTCCCCTCTCTTGTCCTCCTCTCTGATCATACCTTCCCTTTGCTCTTGTCCATTCTTCTCTCATCTCCTTTTTTCTCTCTATCCAGTGAGGTTGAACAATGTGCAGCTGCAGTTTAGACAGCTGGGAGGGTGGTGTGTGCACGAGTGAGTGCTTGTGTTTGTGTCTATGTGTTTGCCAGTCTCATGTGGGTGATGGGGATTCACAGAGAAACTAGGCATTGTTTTGACAAAGTTATTGAGTGTGTGTGTGTGTGTGTGTGTGTGTGTTTTAGCTCTATCTTTCTATTTATACTTACATGTGTTCTTGTGTACGTGTTTAGTTTCATCGGGAAAGAGGCTGGATGCTGGTAGTAGCTAAGACAAGTGGGTCTTATTTCCATAGCAACGGGAACATATCTTACCCATGAGCGAAATTCATTAATTATGCCTCTTTTTATAAGAGACCTTTATTTTCCAAGACAGGAATTAAAATTCACGCTCAATTTCCTCTCAGCTCAAGAACTGCACTGTCTGACTGAATCACCTCTCCTGCTGCAAGGGAGACATCTAATAGGCCAATGTTTCTGAGGAATATTAACACAACCCTTTACACTTAATCTGAGTTGTTTGTGCGTCCGTTTGTTGGGAGGGGTGTGTGCGTGTGTGTGTGTGTGTGTACAATAAGTTACACAGCCATCATTGAGAGAGCTGTTTATGCCAGAATAATATCTTCATTTTCCCTGCATCATTGCCATGGAAGAGTACATGTAATCCATCTACCTTTTCTCATGTTTACTGAGAGTGATTGAGGGCTGGGCAAAATCTCTGCCCTAACAGGTGTTTCGGTATGAATAATAATGACTCTTACACTTCTGTAATTCTTTCAGACAGACATAGGCCCTGATCTAGATGGCATTTCTCTGTTAATAGTACAATCAAGGCCTGTGTATTTGTCTCAGGACTAGTAAAACAGTGGACGTTGTTAGGTGACTAGATGTATTAGTAGGGATCTTTAGAATGGGACTAGCCTGGGACATTAGTTGGGATCTTTAGAATGGGACTAGCCTGGGACATTAGTTGGGATCTTTAGAATGGGACTAGCCTGGGACATTAGTTGGGATCTTTAGAATGGGACTAGCCTGGGACATTAGTTGGGATCTTTAGAATGGGACTAGCCTGGGACATTAGTTGGGATCTTTAGAATGGGACTAGCCTGGGACATTAGTTGGGATCTTTAGAATGGGACTAGCCTGGGACATTAGTTGGGATCTTTAGAATGGGACTAGCCTGGGACATTAGTTGGGATCTTTAGAATGGGACTAGCCTGGGACATTAGTTGGGATCTTTAGAATGGGACTAGCCTGGGACATTAGTTGGGATCTTTAGAATGGGACTAGCCTGGGACATTAGTTGGGATCTTTAGAATGGGACTAGCCTGGGACATTAGTTGGGATCTTTAGAATGGGACTAGCCTGGGACATTAGTTGGGATCTTTAGAATGGGACTAGCCTGGGACATTAGTTGGGATCTTTAGAATGGGACTAGCCTGGGACATTAGTTGGGATCTTTAGAATGGGACTAGCCTGGGACATTAGTTGGGATCTTTAGAATGGGACTAGCCTGGGACATTAGTTGGGATCTTTAGAATGGGACTAGCCTGGGACATTAGTTGGGATCTTTAGAATGGGACTAGCCTGGGACATTAGTTGGGATCTTTAGAATGGGACTAGCCTGGGACATTAGTTGGGATCTTTAGAATGGGACTAGCCTGGGACATTAGTTGGGATCTTTAGAATGGGACTAGCCTGGGACATTAGTTGGGATCTTTAGAATGGGACTAGCCTGGGACATTAGTTGGGATCTTTAGAATGGGACTAGCCTGGGACATTAGTTGGGATCTTTAGAATGGGACTAGCCTGGGACATTAGTTGGGATCTTTAGAATGGGACTAGCCTGGGACATTAGTTGGGATCTTTAGAATGGGACTAGCCTGGGACATTAGTTGGGATCTTTAGAATGGGACTAGCCTGGGACATTAGTTGGGATCTTTAGAATGGGACTAGCCTGGGACATTAGTTGGGATCTTTAGAATGGGACTAGCCTGGGACATTAGTTGGGATCTTTAGAATGGGACTAGCCTGGGACATTAGTTGGGATCTTTAGAATGGGACTAGCCTGGGACATTAGTTGGGATCTTTAGAATGGGACTAGCCTGGGACATTAGTTGGGATCTTTAGAATGGGACTAGCCTGGGACATTAGTTGGGATCTTTAGAATGGGACTAGCCTGGGACATTAGTTGGGATCTTTAGAATGGGACTAGCCTGGGACATTAGTTGGGATCTTTAGAATGGGACTAGCCTGGGACATTAGTTGGGATCTTTAGAATGGGACTAGCCTGGGACATTAGTTGGGATCTTTAGAATGGGACTAGCCTGGGACATTAGTTGGGATCTTTAGAATGGGACTAGCCTGGGACATTAGTTGGGATCTTTAGAATGGGACTAGCCTGGGATCTTTAGAATGGGACTAGCCTGGGACATTAGTTGGGATCTCTAGAATGGGACTAGCCTGGGACATTAGTTGGGATCTTTAGAATTACATCTTTAGAAGTCTTCCCTTCTCCTCCTCTCTTCCTTGGGATCCTAGCCTGGGACATTAGTTGGGATCTTTGGGACCCACATTAGTTGGGATCTTTAGAATCCTCCAGCCTGGGACATTTTCACCCCTTTAGAATGGGACTATCCCTCTAGCCTGGGACATTAGTTGGGATCTTTAGAATGGGACTATCCTGGGACATTAGTTGGGATCTTTAGAATCATAGCCTGGGACATTAGTTGGGATCTTTAGAATGGGACAGCCTGGGACATTAGTTGGGATCTTCAGAATGGGATCATCCCTGGGACATTAGTTGGGATCTTTAGAACCCCTGGGACATTAGTTGGGATCTTTAGAATCCATCACACATTAGTTGGGACCCCTTAGAATGGGACTCCAGCCTGGGACATTAGTTGGGATCTTTAGAATGGGACTTCCATGGAACTAGCCTGGGACATTTTTGGGATCTTTAGAATGGGATCCCTGGGACATTTTGGGATCTTTCCATGGGACTAGCCTGGGACATTAGTTGGGATCTTTAGAATGGGACTAGCCTGGGACATTAGTTCCATCACTTTCCTCACCCCCTCTATCCTCCCTGGGACCTTTCCTCACCCCTCTTTCCTCCATCACACATTTCCCCTCACCCCTCTATCCTCCACATTACTTTTCACCACTCTATCCTCCATCACACTTTCCCCACCCTCTATCATTACACTTTCCTCACCCCCTCTATCCTCCATCACACTTTTCTCACCCCCTCTATCCTCCATCACACTTTCCTCACCCCTCTATCCTCCATCACACTTTCCTCACCCCTCTATCCTCCATCACACTTTCCTCACCCCCTCTATCAACCCTCACACTTTCCTCACCCCTCTATCATCCATCACACTTTCCTCACCCCTCTATCATCCATCACACTTTCCTCACCCCCTCTACCCTCCATCACACTTTCCTCACCCCTCTATCCTCCATCACACTTTCCTCACCCCTCTATCTCCATCACACTTTCCTCACCCCCTCTATCTTCCATCACAATTTCCTCACCCCTCTATCATCCCTCACACTTTCCTCACCCCTCTATCCTCCATCACAGTTTCCTCATCCCTCTATCCTCCATCACACTTTCCGCACCCCTCTATCATCCCTCACACTTTCCTCACCCCCTCTATCCTCCATCACACGTTCCTCACCCCTCTATCCTCCATCACACTTTCCTCACTCCTTTATCCTCCATCACACTTTCCTCATCTTCCCCTCTATCCTCCATCACACTTTCCTCACCCCTCTATCATCCATCACACTTTCCTCACCCCCTCTATCCTCCATCACACTTTCCTCACCCCTCTATCTTCCATCACACTTTCCTCACCCCCTCTCTCCTCCCTCACACTTTCCCCACCATCTCTATCCTCCATCACACTTTCCTCACCCCTCTCTCCTCCATCACACTCTCCTCACCCCTCTATCCTCCATCACACTTTCCTCACCCCTCTATCCTCCATCACACTTTCCTCACCCCCTCTCCTCCATCACACTCTCCTCACCCCTCTATCCTCCATCACACTTTCCTCACCCCTCTATCCTCCATCACACTCTCCTCACCCCTCTATCCTCCATCACACTTTCCTCACCCCCTCTATCCTCCATCACACTTTCCTCACCACCTCTATCCTCCATCACACTTTCCCCACCATCTCTATCCTCCATCACACTTTCCTCACCCCTCTATCCTCATCACACTTTCCTCAACCCTCTACCCTCCATCACACTTTCCTCACCCCTCTACCCTCCATCACACTTTCCCCACCATCTCTATCCTCCATCACACTTTCCTCACCCCATCTCTATCCTCCATCACACTTTCCTCACCCCTCTACCCTCCATCACACTTTCCCCACCATCTCTATCCTCCATCACACTTTCCTCACCCCTCTATCCTCCATCACACTTTCCTCAACCCCTCTATCCTCCATCACACTTTCCTCACCCCTCTATCCTCCATCACACTTTCCCCACCATCTCTATCCTCCATCACACTTTCCTCACCCCATCTCTATCCTCCATCACACTTTCCTCACCATCTCTATCCTCCATCACACTTTCCTCACCCCATCTCTATCCTCCATCACACTTTCCTCACCCCCTCTACCCTCCATCACACTTTCCCCACCATCTCTATCCTCCATCACACTTTCCCCACCATCTCTATCCTCCATCACACTTTCCTCACCCCTCTATCCTCCATCACACTTTCCTCACCCACTCTATCCTCCATCACACTTTCCTCACCCCTCTATCCTCCATCACACTTTCCTCACCCCCTCTATCCTCCATCACACTTTCCTCACCCCTCTATCCTCCATCACACTTTCCTCACCCCCTCTATCCTCCATCACACTTTCCTCACCCCTCTCTCCATCACACTTTCCTCACCCCCTCTACCCTCCATCACACTTTCCCCACCATCTCTATCCTCCATCACACTTTCCTCACCCCTCTACCCTCCATCACACTTTCCTCACCCCCTCTACCCTCCATCACACTTTCCCCACCATCTCTATCCTCCATCACACTTTCCCCACCATCTCTATCCTCCATCACACTTTCCTCACCCCATCTCTATCCTCCATCACACTTTCCTCACCCCCTCTATCCTCCATCACACTTTCCTCACCCCTCTATCCTCCATCACACTTTCCTCACCCCTCTATCCTCCATCACACCTTCCTCACCCCCTCTATCCTCCATCACACTTCCCCCACCCCCTCTACCCTCCATCACACTTTCCTCCTATGAATGGTGGAGTATCAGTTGGAGGTCACTGTTTAGGTCTCCCCCTTCACCTCTGACCCTTCCCCCCTCCCCTCAAACTGTAGTGTAATGGAGTGGAGGGCTGATAGAGAAGAGATGTAATTGTGGGAGAGAGGGAAATAGGTAAGGTGGAGACCTGCCCTCCTTACCCAGGGAGAGAGGGATGGGGGGAAAGGATGGAGAGGGGATGGAGGACAATAGGAATTGAGAGGTAGAGAAAGAGAGAGAGTGTGTCGGGAGTGGGAAAAGAAAGACAAAGAGGAGAAAGTGGTGTAAGTTGTATATGTAGAGAGAGAGGGTGGGTGGGAGCGAGGGGAGTGAGAGGGAGAGGGAGAGAGAGAGGGGGAGAGAGAGAGAGGGTGGGTGAGAGAGAGGGGAGTGAGAGGGAGAGAGCGATAGAAGAAAGAGAGAGGGAGAGAGAGAGGGAGAGAGCGATAGAAGAAAGAGAAAGGGAGAGAGAGAGGGTGGGTGAGAAAGAGGAGAGGGAGAGAGCGATAGAAGAAAGAGAGAGGGAGAGAGAGTCCTCTGTGTGCTGTGTCAGAGGCTTTGGTGATTTATAGGTGATTTATTTGGATCAGCAAATGGCCTTTACATACTTATGCTGATGCACGCAGGCACGGACATGCACACACACACACACTAAACAGCCTTTAACCTGCTGCCACAGCTGTGCCTACACTGGTTTTTAATATATATATCTTGAGGTGTGACTATTGCTCTGTTGCTGAGCAGGTATAATCCAAGCCAGTGAAGATTAATCTTTGTCCTTGTGACAAAGACTATCAACTGTTTTTATCTATGCTTTGTTACACAGTAAAAAAATATTGACATTTGTTTGCACTTGAATGTGTTCCAAATGTGTTTTATTCTCCTGTCTGCCTGAGTTGGAAGGGAGCTGTGTGTGTTGTGAATTGAACCAGTGAAACAGGTCACAGTAATCCCAACTGTTCCCCTTTCTCCTCCACACTCTCTTTTTCTCTTGCAGGTCCTCCTTGTAGTGAAAGAGGGGAGGGGAAGAAGAAGGGGCGTCCCAGAGCTGAAGTACAGGATCTGAGGAGTATTCCTGTCAGTATCTATTATCCCCCTACTCCCTCCCTACACCCTCCCTACTCCCTCCCTACACCCCCCTACTCCCTCCCTACACCCTCCCTACACCCCCCCTACTCCCTCCCTACACCCTCCCTACTCCCTCCCTAAACCCTCCCTACTCCCCCTTCCCTCCCTACTCCCCCTACTCCTCCCTACTCCCCCTACTCCCTCCCTACTCCCCCTACTCCTCCCTACCCTCCCTACTCCCCTACTCCCTCCCTACTTCCTCCCTACTCCCTCCCTACTCCCCCTTACTCCATCCCTACTCCCCCTTACTTCCTCCCTACTACCCCTACTCCCTCCCTACTCCTCCCTCCCTACTCCCCCTACTCCCTCCTACTCCCCCTACTCCTCCCTACTCTCCCTACTCCCTAGTCCTCCCTACTCTCCCTACTCCCTCCATACTCCCCCATTACTCCCTCCCTAATCCTCCCGACTCCCCCTTACTCCTCCCTACTCTCCCTACTCCTCCCTACTCCTCCCTACTCCCCCTACTCCCCCTAGTCCCTCCCTACTCTCCCTACTCCCTCCATACTCCCCATTACTCCCTGACCCCCTCCCTACTCCCCCTTACTCCCTCCCTACTCCCCCTTACTCCATCCCTACTCCCCCTTACTCCCTCCCTACTCCCCCTACTCCTCCCTACTACCCCTACTCCCTCCCTACTCTCCCTAGTCCCTCCCCACACCCTCCCTACTCCCTCCCTACTCCCCTACTCCCTCTCTACTCCCCCTAGTCCCTCCTACTCTCCCTACTCCCTCCATACTCCCCATTACTCCTCCCTACTCCTCCCTACTCCCCCTACTCCCTGACCCCCTCCCTACTCCCCCTTACTCCTCCCTACTCCCCCTTACTCCATCCCTACTCCCCCTTACTCCCTCCCTACTCCCCCTACTCCTCCCTACTACCCCTACTCCCTCCCTACTCTCCCTAGTCCCTCCCCACACCCTCCTACTCCCTCCTCCCTACTCCTCCTACTCCCCCTTACTCCCTCCCTACTTCCTCCCTACTCCCTCCCTACCCTCCCCCTACTCCCCCTACTCCTCCCTACTCCCCCCTACTCCCTCCCTACTCCCCTACTCCCTCCCTAATCCTCCCTACTCCCCCTACTCCCCTACTCCCTCCCTACTCCCCCTACTCCCCTAGTCCCTCCCTACTCCTCCCTACTCCTCCAGTCTCCCCCATTACTCCCTCCCTACTCCTCCCGACTCCCCCCTGACCCCTCCCTACTCCCTCCCTTCTCCCCCCTACTCCCTGAGTGTGTGAGAAGCATGTGTATCATCTCTCCCCCTCTCTGCAGGCTAACATGATGGTCCAGTGGAAGGATGAGTTTAAGAGGAGGTCAAGGGTAAAGTGTCCGTGTTCAGGCTGCTGGTTGGAGTTCCCCAGCATCTACGGCCTCAAATACCACTACCAACGCTGCCAGGGGGTGAGACATGACCCTCTACTCACCCCACCGTCTCTCTCCTCCAGTGTTACATGGTATACCGAAACTTCGGTACTTTTTCGAAACTAGAACATGAAAATTGGCTCGGTACTATAATTTTTGTTGCTTTCGGGTACTTCTGTCAAACGTGTCTCAAGGATCACGTCTGTCTATCAGCTCAGCCAATGTCTCCGTTACAGCGCGAGCACAACATGCCTGCTCCACTTAGCCTGCACTGGGAGTCTGGGCTGCATCATGTTATCTCCTCACTCCTGCTCCACTTAGCCTGCACTGGGAGTCTGGGCTGCATCATGTTATCTCCCAACTCCTGCTCCACTCAGCCTGCACTGGGAGTCTGGGCTGTATCATGTTATCTCCTCATTCCTGCTCCACTCAGCCTGCACTGGGAGTCTGGGCTGTATCATGTTATATCCTCATTCCTGCTCCACTTAGCCTGCACTGGGAGTCTGGGCTGCATCATGTTATCTCCTCATTCCTGCTCCTCTCAGCCTGCACTGGGAGTCTGGGCTGCATCATGTTATCTCCTCACTCCTGCTCCACTTAGCCTGCACTGGGAGACTGGGCTGCATCATGTTATCTCCTCACTCCTGCTCAACTTAGCCTGCACTGGGAGTCTGGGCTGCATCATGTTATCTCCTCACTCCTGCTCCACTTAGCCTGCACTGGGAGTCTGGGCTGCATCATGTTATCTCCCCACTCCTGCTCCACTTAGCCTGCACTGGGAGTCTGGGGTGCATCATGTTATCTCCCCACTCCTGCTCCACTTAGCCTGCACTGGGAGTCTGGGCTGCATCATGTTATCTCCTCACTCCTGCTCCACTTAGCCTGCACTGGGAGTCTGTGCTGCATCATGTTATCTCCTCACTCCTGCTCCACTTAGCCTGCACTGGGAGTCTGGGCTGCATCATGTTATCTCCTCACTCCTGCTCCACTTAGCCTGCACTGGGAGTCTGGGCTGCATCATGTTATCTCCTCACTCCTGCTCCACTTAGCCTGCACTGGGAGTCTGGGCTGCATCATGTTATCTCCTCACTCCTGCTCCACTTAGCCTGCACTGGGAGTCTGGGCTGCATCATGTTATCTCCTCACTCCTGCTCCACTTAGCCTGCACTGGGAGTCTGGGCTGCATCATGTTATCTCCTCACTTCTGCTCCACTTAGCCTGCACTGGGAGTCTGGGCTGCATCATGTTATCTCCTCACTCCTGCTGCACTTAGCCTGCACTGGGAGTCTGGGCTGCATCATGTTATCTCCTCACTCCTGCTCCACTTAGCCTGCACTGGGAGTCTGGGCTGCATCATGTTATCTCCCAACTCCTGCTCCACTCAGCCTGCACTGGGAGTCTGGGCTGTATCATGTTATCTCCTCATTCCTGCTCCACTTAGCCTGCACTGGGAGTCTGGGCTACATCATGTTATCTCCTCACTCCTGCTCCACTTAGCCTGCACTGGGAGTCTGGGCTGCATCATGTTATCTCCTCACTCCTGCTCCACTTAGCCTGCACTGGGAGTCTGGGCTGCATCATGTTATCTCCTCACTCCTGCTCCACTTAGCCTGCACTGGGAGTCTGGGCTGCATCATGTTATCTCCTCACTCCTGCTCCACTTAGCCTGCACTGGGAGTCTGGGCTGCATCATGTTATCTCCCCACTCCTGCTCCACTTAGCCTGCACTGGGAGTCTGGGCTGCATCATGTTATCTCCTCATTCCTGCTCCACTTAGCCTGCACTGGGAGTCTGGGCTGCATCATGTTATCTCCCAACTCCTGCTCCACTCAGCCTGCACTGGGAGTCTGGGCTGTATCATGTTATCTCCTCATTCCTGCTCCACTTAGCCTGCACTGGGAGTCTGGGCTGCATCATGTTATCTCCTCACTCCTGCTCCACTTAGCCTGCACTGCGAGTCTGGGCTGCATCATGTTATCTCCTCACTCCTGCTCCACTTAGCCTGCACTGGGAGTCTGGGCTGCATCATGTTATCTCCTCACTCCTGCTCCACTTAGCCTGCACTGGGAGTCTGGGCTGCATCATGTTATCTCCTCACTCCTGCTCCACTTAGCCTGCACTGGGAGTCTGGGCTGCATCATGTTATCTCCTCACTCCTGCTGCACTTAGCCTGCACTGGGAGTCTGGGCTGCATCATGTTATCTCCCCACTCCTGCTCCACTTAGCCTGCACTGGGAGTCTGGGCTGCATCATGTTATCTCCTCACTCCTGCTCCACTTAGCCTGCACTGGGAGTCTGGGCTGCATCATGTTATCTCCTCACTCCTGCTCCACTTAGCCTGCACTGGGAGTCTGGGCTGCATCATGTTATCTCCTCACTCCTGCTCCACTTAGCCTGCACTGGGAGTCTGGGCTGCATCATGTTATCTCCTCACTCCTGCTCCACTTAGCCTGCACTGGGAGTCTGGGCTGCATCATGTTATCTCCTCACTCCTGCTCCACTTAGCCTGCACTGGGAGTCTGGGCTGCATCATGTTATCTCCTCACTCACGCGGCACAGAAGTTAACACACCTGAATAATGCGACCCAGCATGTAGAAATGTTGAAACTGTTAATTACTGTTAGATTGACAATTACTGTTCTTAACAATACTGTTAGATTGTTAAGAACAGTATAGTTGATTCATTAATGCATACATGGCTATTGTATCTAGTATCGTGATAGTGAACCTGGTATCTTGACAACATTACTCTCCTCTCCCACATCGCCCCTCCTCACCTGTTCCGTCTCACCCCTGGCTTTTCTCTCTGTTGACCACTCTCAGTGCTTCGAGGGGGTCTACATATTTATTGTCAATCTGTACACCTGTTGAATTAGATTTGTCAACTTTAGACTAATCAATATCCTTCTGTTTCTTCTCTTTCTCTCTTTTACCGCCTCCATTTTTTCTCTGTCCCCCAGGCAACCCTAGCGGAGAAGTTGAGTCATGGCTGTCCGGACTGTGAGGCGGTGTTCGCCACTAAGGTCCGGCTCCAGAAGCACAAGCTGTGGAACCACCCAGAGAGAGTTACCGTGGAGACCACGGCCGAGCCCAAACTACAGAAGACCCCTGTGAAGGGGGCCGCCAAGAAAAGGTAACCTGGGTCGGGGATTTTCACCACCGTTAACTAACCCTGTCAGCCTAGGTTTAGATTGTACCCTTGTGTCTCCTCTGTCCAGGCCTATGGAGATTACTACACCATCGCCGGTGTTCTTCAAAGTGAAGAAGACCCAGGATGTGTCTAGTCCCTCCCAGAATGGGGAGTGTTCCCCCCAGAGGGGGGAGAGGAAACAGCACACACACCCCCAGCCCCCTCAACATCAGGCCTCCTCCTCTGACACCTCCCCCAACACTCCGGATGGCAGCGAGAGCGATGGTGAGGGGGGAAGCCTCCTCCCACCGTATCCAGATGAAGACCCTGAGAGGACAAGGCACAGTAAGATTCAAAGATTATGACTAGTAGGTTATTTTGTTGCATTGTGAGGGTGCAGTCCAGTGGAAATGGGGGCCCAGTGTGTTTGACCGTTTCTTGCTCTCTGTTCTCCTCATGAGCCAGGACGGAAGCAGAAAACTCCTAAAAAGTTCACTGGAGAACAGCCCTCCATCTCTGGGACGTTCGGACTGAAAGGTAGACTCTTCTGCATTTCTCATCTCACTTATGCTGGAAATAGAAGTATGCTCTACTGGGTCATTGACTAGGCATGAGAGTCTGAACCTCCACAGTGTGTATTAGTGGTAGTGTGATAGTGTCCTCTCTCTCTGTTAATGTGAGGACTGTAGAGGTGTTTCATATCCTCACTCAGTGAGCCAGTCTCGTACTCTCTTTCTCTGTTGTTCTCATCTCCCTGCCTTCTCTCTCTCTACCACTCTCTCTATCTTTCTCTGTTGTTCTCATCTCCCTGCCTTCTCTCTCTCTACCACTCTCTCTATCTTTCTCTGTTGTTCTCATCTCCCTGCCTCCTCTCATCCTACCACTCTCTCTTTCTCTGTTGTTCTCATCTCCCTGCCTTCTCTCTCTCTACCACTCTCTCTTTCTCTGTTGTTCTCATCTCCCTGCCTTCTCTCTCTCTACCACTCTCTCTATCTTTCTCTGTTGTTCTCATCTCCCTGCCTTCTCTCTCTCTACCACTCTCTCTATCTTTCTCTGTTGTTCTCATCTCCCTGCCTCCTCTCTCTCTACCACTCTCTCTTTATCAAATCAAATTGTATTTGTCACATACACATGGTTAGCAGATGTTAAAGTGAACAGGGAGTACAGGAGGGGGCTTCACCACCTGGGGTGGCCGGTCAGAAAGTCCAGGAGCCCATTGCACAGGGCAGGATTGAGCCAGGGCCTCCAGCTTGATGATGAATTTGGAGGGTACTATGGTGTTGAATGCTGAGTTGTCGTCAATGAACAGCATTCTTACATAGGTATTCTTTTTGTCCAGATGGGCTAGAGCAGTGTGCAGTGTGATGGTGATTGCGTCGTCTGTGGACCTGTTGGGGCGGTATGCAAACTGAGTGGGTCTAGGGTGACCGGTAAGGTGGAGGTGATATGATCCTTGACTAGTCTCTCAAAGCACTTCATGATGACAGAAGTGAGTGCTATGGGGCGGTAGTCATTTAGTTCAGTTATCTTTGCCTACTTGGGTACAGGAACAATGGTAGCCATCTTGAAGCATGTGGGGAAAACAGAATGGGATAGGGAGTGATTTAATATGTCCTTAAACACACCTGCCAGCTGATCTGCACATGCTTTGAAGACGCGACTAGGGATGCCGTCTGGGCCAGCAGCCTTGCGAGGGTTAACACTTTAAAATATTTTACTCACGTCAGCCACGGAGAAGGGGGAGGGGTGCAGTCCTTGTTAGCGGGCCGTGAAGGTGGCACTGTATTATCCTCAAAGCGGGCAAAGAAGGTGTTTAGTTTGTCTGGAAGCGTGACGTCGGTGTCCGATTTTGCCTATAAGACGGAACGAGCAAGATGGCGTCGTGGTCGGATTTGCCGAAGGGAGGGCGGAGGAGGGCTTTGTATGCATCGCGGAAGTTAGAGTAGCAGTGGTCGAGGGTGTTGTGCATGCGCGTAGCACAATCAATATGCTGATAGAATTTAGGTAGACCTATTCTCAAATTTGCTTTGTTAAAATCCCCAGCTACAATAAATGGAGCTTCAGGATGTATGGTTTCCAGTTTGCATATAGTCCAGTGAAGTTCCTTGATGTCCTTCTTGGTGTCTGCATGAGGGGGAATGTACACAGCTGTGACTATAACTGATGAGAATTCTCTTGGTAGGTAAAATGGCCGGCACCTGATTGTAAGGAATTATAGATCTGGTGAGCAGAAGGACTTGAGTTCCTGTATGTTGTTATGATTACACCATGAGTCGCTAATCATAAAGCATACACGCCCGCCCTTTTGTCTCTGTCTGCGCGATGCATGGAGAAGCCCGATGGCTGAACCGATTCCGACAACATATCCCGAGAGAGCCATGTTTCTGTGAAACAGAGAATGTTTCAATCTCGGATGTCTCTCTGGAAGGCATCCCTTGCTCGAATTTCATCTGGTATGCCTCTGTAATTGTCCTGGTGTCATACTGCTCTGCATAACTGACTCTGTTCTAGACTTGAACTCTGACTGTAAATGTCACTGGATCTGTTTCCCTTTCCCCCGTTACTGAACCTGGACCATACACACGTGTATACGCATGTCACGTCCAGTCACACACTGTATGTTTCAGGTATGAACAAGGTAGAGGAGAAGCTAAAGGCTGGTCGTGTGAAGAGATCAGAGGGAGGTCTGTTCAGCGAGGAGCCCCAGAGGAAGAACCCTGGCCCAGCCTCCAGAAGAGACCCACCACCCCTCACCTCTGGTACTGAAATGGCTGTTCTGGACAACTTGTGTATTTTGGTTTATTGACAAGACAAAAACCATCTCCCAATTTACTTCCTCGTACACATGTTTACCTCAGCGTGTTTTTGACAAATATAAAGTATTGATTGGTTGATGTATCCTCCAGGTACTCCAGCAGAGGCCCAGTGGCAGCATGCCATCTCAGAGCGAGGGGAGGTGCTCTGTCCTACCTGCTCCATCGTCACCAGAAAGACCGTCTCCGGCCTTAAGAAACACATGGAGATCTGCCAAAAGGTGAGTGGACCACACAGCTGTCAATCAGAACAGAGGCCTAGGGTGATTGTACAGGAGAACCATATCAATCCGAACAGATGTTTTCACAACTCAAATGAAATAGTTCCAATCATTCCCTTTCATTTGAGACTGTAGCCTGCAGATTTCTCTTACTGCTTGTAGCAGGATCCTCACAACAGATCCTCACAACAGCCATATTCTGACTCAGTTCGACTTCTGAATACATTTGACATAACATATTTTGATTTTGGGGGCGAACCATATATTTATGATCCGTCATCACCATTCTCGTCACATCTGTCTTTCATTCCTCTAAATTAAGGATTGTGTTTCACACTCTCTGTTGAAACTCTGAAACCACAGTATATCATTTGACACTTGCCCTAAATCCCATTCCATATTTCCCATGTTCTGTATAATATTATACTTGGGTACTGTTCCACATCTGTTCTTGATTCTAACTCGCTCAAACAATTGTTCTGAACACATTCTGATCAGCGTCAGTTGCCCTACATATTTATACCAACATCTAAATATTACTGTACAGTATAGAATGCTGTGTACAAGAACAATACACTCAGTGGACAGTTTATTAGGTACACCACCCTGTTCATGAAAATGGTTCGCTCCTACAGACAGTGAGACACGTGGTTTGTTGATGAGAGGTCGAAGGAGAACGGCAGGAATCGTGCAAGCTAACAGGCAGGCCACAAACAGGAAAATACTGTAGCAGCGCAGTTCAACAGTGGTGTGCAAAACGACATCTCAGAAAGTACGTCGACCCTTGTCACGCATGGACTATTGCAGCAGACGACCACACCGGGTTCTGCTCCTATCAGCTAAAAACAAGAAGCAGCTCCAGTGGGCACGTGATCACCAACACTGGACAACTGAGGGGTGGAACAACATTGTCTGGTCTGGCGAATCCTACTTCCTGTTGCGTCATGCTGAATTCAGAGTTCGGTTTTGGCTTAAGCAGCATGAGTCCATGGCCCATCCTGCCTGGTAGCCTTTCATGGCACACGTTTGGCTCCTTGATACCAATTGGGCAACGTTTCCATACGCTGAAGATTTCAGCTGTTCGGGGTCCGACCGGTACGAGATGGTTGTTCCTAATAAACTGTCCACAGAGTGTATCGGGAAAGGTCTGGGGAGCCATTCGATTGCAAAGTAATGATTGAAGGGCTGGAGGAATGACTGTGGCTGAGTCTCAATACTCTGAAGTAGCCTCCACTCGTTTAACTGTACCAATCTGAAAACCCAGGCTAGCTCAAAGCAATCAGGAAAGGACACAAGGAGAGGTAGCCTGGACTATTCAGACACACACTGAGATTGCTGTGTGGCAGTAAGCTGGGTCAGTAGTAGGTACTTTTGAGAGCCTGCTCTTTATGAAGCCTGGCCTGGTGGGCTGTGAGACTGTAACAGTGACTGCCATGCCATTAAGGAGGGGTGGAATCTCCACATCAGCACAGGGGTCAGTCTCTGTAAAACATCTTCCTCTTACAGATTCTTACAGATTCATCCATACGTGTCTTCATGAAAACGGCTACTTTCCACTTATTGGTCTTGATGATTACCTGACAAAGACCATTCTGGGTGAAATGGTTCTGTATCACTAGCTCATGTCAAGCTCACGCTGGGGGAACAGTGAGCAGAAATGCACTCTCTTTTCATAGGTTCTTTACTGTCATTGGATCCAAGAGGCTCTGATGAATAGGAATGACTGTGTGACCTTTGTCCTTTAACCCTGCAGCTCCAGGATGCCCTGAAGTGCCAGGAGTGCCACAAACAGTTCAGGTCCAAGGCCGGACTCAACTACCATACAATGGCTGAGCACAGCAGCAAGGTACACACAGGCACGCGCACACACACACACACACACACACTCACACACTTTCTTTCCCGAAGTTGATTGATCTATTGATCCGCTGGTCAGAAACAATCCATTTTAAAAGTAACACTGTGGGTTTCATCAGCAACATGACAGCGGAGGGAACTCTGTTGTGGGTTCCCTTCAGATGTGAGGGATTGGGGGTGAAATGTCCTAATTGATTTCTATTGTTATGCTTTTTGGCATACCTGAAGTTCTGATTGATATGGCCGTTCTGAAAGCATGCACATTACATTCTGGTGCTGTGTTAAGTCCCTCAGTAGAGAGGTTCATCAAGATATCAACATGGCCCTCACTCCTGCATTAGTGGAATGCTGCTCCAATTAAGTTTGTTGAATAATTCAAAACTACTATCTCAGAAAGCATCAAATATAAATGAGCAAACCTGTGTGTGTGTATTCCAGTCAGCCTTGCCATCAAAGCTGATCTGTTTAAATGATGCCCTCATTTGTGTTCAGTCCCTGCCTTTTGTCCCATGGTCATATTGGCAGCTCTCCATATCATTATTAGGAGAGAGTACAGTTTGTGTTTTAAAGCAGTGAACTTCCATTGTGTGTGTGTGTGTGTGTGTGTGTGTGTGTGTGTGTTTGTGTTGTTCTGCATTACCTGCAGAAGTGGCATCATTGCTAATCTGTACCCAGTGTGTGTCCTCTGGTCACATGGCTGAGCCACAGTGCAGTGTGGGAAAAGCCAGCAGGATGACAGTGACCTTGTTGTTGTACTGTGACACACCAGCTAACTCGTATTTTCTACTGTTTTAGAAACAAAGGTGCTAGAACCAACAAGGGTTCTTCATCTCTCTCCATGGGAGAACATTTAGAAGAACCCTTTTTGGTTCCATGTAGAACCCTTTTCACATAGGATTCTAGATGGAACCCAAATGAGTTCTACCTGCATCCAAAAAGGGTTATCCTATGGCGACAGCCGAAGAACCCTTTTGGAACCCTTTCTTTTACTAAGAGTGTATCTCCTCTCTCTCTCTAGTGCTCCCTCTCTCTAGTTCTCCCTCTCTCTCTCTCTAGTGCTCCCTCTCTCTAGTGCTCCCTCTCTCTCTCTCTAGTGCTCCCTCTCTCTAGTGCTCCCTCTCTCTCTCTAGTGCTCCCTCTCTCTAGTGCTCTCTGTCTCTCTCTCTCTCTAGTGCACTCTCTCTAGTGCTCCCTCTCTCTCTCTCGCTCTAGTGCTCCCTCTCTCTAGTGCTCCCTCTCTAGTGCTCTCTCTCTCTCTCTCTAGTGCTCTCTCTCTCTAGTGCTCTCTCTCTAGTGCTCCCTCTCTCTCTCTAGTGTTCTCTCTCTCTAGTGCTCCCTCTCTCTCTCTAGTGTTCTCTCTCTCTATTGCTCTCTCTCTCTCTCTCTAGTGCTCTCTCTCTCTAGTGCTACCTCTCTCTCTAGTGCTCTCTCTCTCTCTCTCTCTCTCTAGTGCTCTCTCTCTCTCTAGTGCTTACCTCTCTAGTGCGCTCTCTCTCCCTCTCAATTCAATTCAATTCAAGGGCTTTATTGGCATGGGAAACATGTGTTAACATTGCCAAAGCAAGTGAGGTAGATAATATATAAAGTGAAATAAACAATAAAAATTAACAGTAAACATTACACATACAGAAGTTTCAAAACAATAAAGACATTACAAATGTCATATTATATATATATAGTGTTTTAACAATGTACAAATGGTTAAAGGACACAAGATAAAATAAATGAGCATAAATATGGGTTTTATTTACAATGGTGTGTGTTCTTCACTGGTTGCCCTTTTCTCGTGGCAACAGGTCACAAATCTTGCTGCTGTGATGGCACACTGTGGAATTTCACCCAGTACATATGGGCGTTTTTCAAAATTGGATTTGTTTTAGAATTCTTTGTGGGTCTGTGTAATCTGAGGGAAATATGTGTCTCTAATATGGTCATACATTGGGCAGGAGGTTAGGAAGTGCAGCTCAGTTTCCACCTCATTTTGTGGGCAGTGAGCACATAGCCTGTCTTCTCTTGAGAGCCATGTCTGCCTACGGCGGCCTTTCTCAATAGCAAGGCTATGCTCACTGAGTCTGTACATAGTCAAAGCTTTCCTTAATTTTGGGTCAGTCACAGTGGTCCGGTATTCTGCCGCTGTGTACTCTCTGTGTAGGGCCAAATAGCATTCTAGTTTGCTCTGTTTTTTTGTTAATTCTTTCCAAAGTGTCAAGTAATTATCTTTTTGTTTTCTCATGATTTGGTTGGGCCTAATTGTGCTGATGTCCTGGGGCTCTGTAGGGTGTGTTTGTGTTTGTGAACCCCAGGACCAGCTTGCTTAGGGGACTCTTCTCCAGGTTCATCTCTCTGTAGGTGATGGCTTTGTTATGGAAGGTTTGGGAATCACTTCCTTTTAGGTGGTTATAGAATTTAACGGCTCTTTTCTGGATTTTGATAATTAGTGGGTATCGGCCTAATTCTGCTCTGCATGCATTATTTGGCATTATACGGAGGATATTTTTGCAGAATTCTGCGTGCAGAGTCTCAATTT
Source organism: Oncorhynchus nerka (assembly GCF_034236695.1). Classification (NCBI taxonomy): domain Eukaryota; kingdom Metazoa; phylum Chordata; class Actinopteri; order Salmoniformes; family Salmonidae; genus Oncorhynchus; species Oncorhynchus nerka. The sequence goes on from NC_088415.1 coordinate 19,099,202, forward strand.
GGTGTCTTGGTTGGTGAGCGGACCCCAGACCTCACAACCATAAAGGGCAATGGGCTCTATGACTGATTCAAGTATTTTTAGCCAAATCCTAATTGGTATGTTGAAATGTATGTTCCTTTTGATGGCATAGAATGCCCTTCTTGCCTTGTCTCTCAGATCGTTCTCTCTCTCTCTCTCTAGTGCACTCTCTCTAGTGCTCCCTCTCTCTAGTGCTCTCTGTCTCTCTCTCTCTCTCTCTCTCTCTCTCTAGTGCTCTTTCTAGTGCTCCCTCTCTCTCTAGTTCTCTCTCTCTCTAGTGCTCTTTCTAGTGCTCCCTCTCTCTCTAGTGCTCTCTCTCTCTAGTGCTCCCTCTCTCTCTAGTGTTCTTTCTCTCTCTAGTGCTCCCTCTCTCTCTCTCTAGTGCTCCTCTCTCTAGTGCGCTCTCCCTCTCTCTCTCTCTAGTGCTCCCTCTCTCTCTAGTGCTCTCTCTAGTGCTCTCTCTAGTGCTCTCTCTCTAGTGCTCCTTCTCTCTCTCTAGTGCTCTCTATCTCTAGTGCTCTCTCCCTCTATAGTGCTCTTTCTCTCTCTCGTGCTCTCTCTCTAGTGCTCTCTCTCTCTCTCTAGTGCTCTCTGTCTCTAGTGCTCTCTCTCTCTCTCTCTCTCTAGTGCTCTCTCTCTCTCTTTCTCTCTCTAGTGTTCTCTCTCTCTAGTACTCTCTCTCTCTCGTGCTCCCTCTCTCTCTAGTGCTCTCTCTCGCTCTCTAGTGCTCTCTCTCTCTTTTGCTCTCTCTTTCTCTAGTGCTCCCCCTCTCTCTAGTGCTCCCCCCTCTCTAGTGCTTCCTCTCTCTCTAGTGCTTCCTGTCTCTCTCTAGTGCTCTCTCTCTCTCTCTCTCTCTCTCTAGTGCTCTCTCTCTCTCTAGTGCTCTCTCGTTCTGGTGCTCTCTCTCTCTCTCTCATGCTCCCTCTCTCTCTCTCGTTGTCTCTCTCTCGTTGTCTCTCTCTAGTACTCTCTCTCTCTCTCTCTCGTGCTCTCTCTCTCTCTCGTGCCTCCTCTCTCTCTCTAGTGCTCTCTCTTTCTCTCTCATGCTCCCTCTCTCTCTCTAGTGCTCTCTCTCTCTCTAGTTCTCTCTCTCATGCTCTCTCTCTCTGGTGCTCTCTCTCTCTAGTGCTCTCTCTCTCTCTAGTTCTCTCTCTCTAGTTCTCTCTCTAGTGCTCTCTCTCTCTCTAGTGCTCCCTCTGTCTCGTTCTCTCTCTCTAGTGCGCCCTCTATCTCTTTCTCTCTCTTTCGTGCTCCCTCTCTCTCTAATGCTCTCTCTTTCTCTAGTGCTCTCTCTCTCCCTAGTGCTCCCTCTCTCTCTAGTACTCTCGCTCTCGTTCTCTCTCTCTAGTACTCTCTCGTTCTCTCTCTCTAGTACTCTCTCTCTTTCTCTCTCTCTTGTGCTCTCTCTCTTTCTCTCTCTCTAGTACTCCCCTCTCTCTCTAGTGCTCTCTCTCTCTCTCTCTCTCTAGTACTCTCTCTCTCTCTCTTGTGCTCCCTCTCTCTCTCTCTCTCTCTAGTACTTTCTCTCTCTCTCTCTAGTGCTCCCGCTCTCTCTCTCTCTCTCTCTCTCTCTCTCTCTAGTGCTCCCGCTCTCTTTCTCTCTCTCTAGTACTCCCTTTCTCTCTTTCTATCTCTCCAGTACTCCCCCATCTCTCTCTCTCTCTAGTGCTCCCGCGCTCTATTTCTCTCTCTCTAGTACTCCCTTTCTCTCTTTCTATCTCTCTAGTACTCCCCCTCTCTCTCTCTAGTGCCCCTCTCTCTCTCTAGTGCCGCCTCTCTCTCTAGTGCTCCCTCTCTCTCTCTCTTGTGCTCCTCTCTCTCTCTCGTTCTCTCTCTCTCTAGTACTCTCTCTCTCTCGTGCTCCTCTCTCTCTCTCGTGCTCTCTCTCTAGTGCTCTCTCTCTAGTGCTCCCTCTCTCTCTCTCTCTCTAGTACTCTCTCTCTAGTGCTCTCCCTCTCTCTAGTGCTCTCTCTCTCTAGTGCTCTCTCTCTCTAGTGCTCTCTCTCTCTAGTGCTCTCTCTCTCTAATGCTCTCTCTCTAGTGCTCTCTCTCTCTGGTGCTCTCTCTCTCTCTCTCGTTCTCTCTCTCTAGTACTCTCTCTCGTTCTCTCTCAATTCAAGGGCTTTATTGGCATGGGAAACATGTGTTAACATTGCCAAAGCAAGGGAGGTAGATAATATATAAAGTGAATATATATAAAGTGAAATAAACAATAAAAATTAACAGTAAACATTACACATACAGATGTTTCAAAACAATAAAGACATTACAAATGTCATATTATATATATACAGTGTTTTAACAATGTACAAATGGTTAAAGGACACAAGATAAAATAAATAAGCATAAATATGGGTTGTATTTACAATGGTGTTTGTTCTTCTCTCTCTAGTACTCTCTCTCTCTCTAGTGCTCCCTCTCTCTTTCTGTCTCTCTAGTGCTCCCTCTATCTCTTTCTCTCTCTCTAGTGTTCTATCTCTCTCTTTCTCTCTCTCTTTCTCTCGCTTTCTCTCTCTCTCTCTAGTGCTCTCTCTAGTGCTCCCTCTCTCTCATTCTTTCTCTTTCGTGCTCCTCTCTCTCTCTCTAGTGCTCTCTCTTTCTCTAGTGCTCTCTTTCTCCCTAGTGCTCCCTCTCTCTCTAGTACTCTCTCTCTTGTTCTCTCTCTCTAGTACTCTCTCTCTAGTACTCTCTCGTTCTCTCTCTCTAGTACTCTCTCTCTTTCTCTCTCTCTTGTGCTCTCTCTCTTTCTCTCTCTCTAGTACTCCCCCTCTCTCTCTAGTGCTCTCTCTCTCTCTCTCTCTCTAGTACTCTCTCTCTCTCTCTCTTGTGCTCCCTCTCTCTCTCTCTCTCTCTAGTACTTTCTCTCTCTCTCTCTAGTGCTCCCGCTCTCTCTCTCTCTCTCTCTCTCTCTCTCTCTAGTGCTCCCGCGCTCTCTTTCTCTCTCTCTAGTACTCCCTTTCTCTCTTTCTATCTCTCCAGTACTCCCCCATCTCTCTCTCTCTAGTGCTCCCGCGCTCTATTTCTCTCTCTCTAGTACTCCCTTTCTCTCTTTCTATCTCTCTAGTACTCCCCCCTCTCTCTCTCTAGTGCCCCCTCTCTCTCTCTAGTGCCGCCTCTCTCTCTAGTGCTCCCTCTCTCTCTCTCTTGTGCTCCCTCTCTCTCTCTCGTTCTCTCTCTCTCTAGTACTCTCTCTCTCTCGTGCTCCCTCTCTCTCTCTCGTGCTCTCTCTCTAGTGCTCTCTCTCTAGTGCTCCCTCTCTCTCTCTCTCTCTAGTACTCTCTCTCTAGTGCTCTCCCTCTCTCTAGTGCTCTCTCTCTCTAGTGCTCTCTCTCTCTAGTGCTCTCTCTCTCTAGTGCTCTCTCTCTCTAATGCTCTCTCTCTAGTGCTCTCTCTCTCTGGTGCTCTCTCTCTCTCTCGTTCTCTCTCTCTAGTACTCTCTCTCGTTCTCTCTCAATTCAAGGGCTTTATTGGCATGGGAAACATGTGTTAACATTGCCAAAGCAAGGGAGGTAGATAATATATAAAGTGAATATATATAAAGTGAAATAAACAATAAAAATTAACAGTAAACATTACACATACAGATGTTTCAAAACAATAAAGACATTACAAATGTCATATTATATATATACAGTGTTTTAACAATGTACAAATGGTTAAAGGACACAAGATAAAATAAATAAGCATAAATATGGGTTGTATTTACAATGGTGTTTGTTCTTCTCTCTCTAGTACTCTCTCTCTCTCTAGTGCTCCCTCTCTCTTTCTGTCTCTCTAGTGCTCCCTCTATCTCTTTCTCTCTCTCTAGTGTTCTATCTCTCTCTTTCTCTCTCTCTTTCTCTCGCTTTCTCTCTCTCTCTCTAGTGCTCTCTCTAGTGCTCCCTCTCTCTCATTCTTTCTCTTTCGTGCTCCCTCTCTCTCTCTAGTGCTCTCTCTTTCTCTAGTGCTCTCTTTCTCCCTAGTGCTCCCTCTCTCTCTAGTACTCTCTCTCTTGTTCTCTCTCTCTAGTACTCTCTCTCTAGTACTCTCTCGTTCTCTCTCTCTAGTACTCTCTCTCTTTCTCTCTCTCTTGTGCTCTCTCTCTTTCTCTCTCTCTAGTACTCCCCCCTCTCTCTCTAGTGCTCTCTCTCTCTCTCTCTCTCTAGTACTCTCTCTCTCTCTCTTGTGCTCCCTCTCTCTCTCTCTCTCTCTAGTACTTTCTCTCTCTCTCTCTAGTGCTCCCGCTCTCTCTCTCTCTCTCTCTCTCTCTCTCTCTCTAGTGCTCCCGCGCTCTCTTTCTCTCTCTCTAGTACTCCCTTTCTCTCTTTCTATCTCTCCAGTACTCCCCATCTCTCTCTCTCTAGTGCTCCCCGCTCTATTTCTCTCTCTCTAGTACTCCCTTTCTCTCTTTCTATCTCTCTAGTACTCCCCCTCTCTCTCTCTAGTGCCCCCTCTCTCTCTCTAGTGCCGCCTCTCTCTCTAGTGCTCCTCTCTCTCTCTCTTGTGCTCCCTCTCTCTCTCTCGTTCTCTCTCTCTCTAGTACTCTCTCTCTCTCGTGCTCCCTCTCTCTCTCTCGTGCTCTCTCTCTAGTGCTCTCTCTCTAGTGCTCCCTCTCTCTCTCTCTCTCTAGTACTCTCTCTCTAGTGCTCTCCTCTCTCTAGTGCTCTCTCTCTCTAGTGCTCTCTCTCTCTAGTGCTCTCTCTCTCTAGTGCTCTCTCTCTCTAATGCTCTCTCTCTAGTGCTCTCTCTCTCTGGTGCTCTCTCTCTCTCTCGTTCTCTCTCTCTAGTACTCTCTCTCGTTCTCTCTCAATTCAAGGGCTTTATTGGCATGGGAAACATGTGTTAACATTGCCAAAGCAAGGGAGGTAGATAATATATAAAGTGAATATATATAAAGTGAAATAAACAATAAAAATTAACAGTAAACATTACACATACAGATGTTTCAAAACAATAAAGACATTACAAATGTCATATTATATATATACAGTGTTTTAACAATGTACAAATGGTTAAAGGACACAAGATAAAATAAATAAGCATAAATATGGGTTGTATTTACAATGGTGTTTGTTCTTCTCTCTCTAGTACTCTCTCTCTCTCTAGTGCTCCTCTCTCTTTCTGTCTCTCTAGTGCTCCCTCTATCTCTTTCTCTCTCTCTAGTGTTCTATCTCTCTCTTTCTCTCTCTCTTTCTCTCGCTTTCTCTCTCTCTCTCTAGTGCTCTCTCTAGTGCTCCCTCTCTCTCATTCTTTCTCTTTCGTGCTCCCTCTCTCTCTCTAGTGCTCTCTCTTTCTCTAGTGCTCTCTTTCTCCCTAGTGCTCCCTCTCTCTCTAGTACTCTCTCTCTTGTTCTCTCTCTCTAGTACTCTCTCTCTAGTGCTCCCTCTCTCTTTCTCTCTCTCTTGTGCTCCCTCTCTCTCTTTCTCTCTCTCTAGTACTCTCTCTCTCTCTTGTGCTCCCTCTCTCTCTCTCTCGTTCTCTCTCTAGTACACTCTCTCTCTCTCTAGTGCTCCCGCTCTCTCTCTCTCTCTCTCTCTCTCTCTCTAGTGCTCCGCGCTCTCTTTCTCTCTCTCTAGTACTCCCTTTCTCTCTTTCTATCTCTCTAGTACTCTCCCCTCTCTCTCTCTAGTACTCCCCCTCTCTCTCTATTGCTCTCTCTCCCTCTCTCTCTAGTACTCCCCCTCTCTCTCTAGTGCCCCCTCTCTCTCTAGTGCCCCCTCTCTCTCTCTAGTGCTCTCTCTCTCTCTCTCTAGTGCTCCCTCTCTCTCTTTCTCTCTCTAGTACTCCCCCTCTCTCTCTATTGCTCTCTCTCCCTCTCTCTCTCTAGTGCCCCCTCTCTCTCTCTAGTGCTCTCTCTTTCTCTCTAGTGCTCCCTCTCTCTCTTTCTCTCTCTAGTACTCCCCCCTCTCTCTCTATTGCTCTCTCTCCCTCTCTCTCTAGTACTCCCCCCTTTCTCTCTAGTGCTCTCTATCTCTCTCTAGTGCTTTCTCTCTCTAGTACTCTCTCTCTTTAGTGCTCCCTCTCTCTCTTTCTCTCTCTAGTGCTCTCTCTCTCTCTAGTACTCTCTCTCTCTTTAGTGCTCCCTTTCTCTCTTTCAAATGTCAAATTCAAGCTGCTTTATTGGCATGAAAAACAGTGTCAATATTGCCAAAGCAACAATGTATACAATATATATCGTAACAAAATTATAAACGATAGCAAATAATAATATAAAATGGTAGTAAATAATAATACAAAATGAAATACATCACTCATCACCATCACTCATTCATATATCTTTATGTACATATTCTTTATCCCCTTACACTTGTGTCTATAAGGTAGTAGTTTTGGAATTGTTAGCTAGATTACTTGTTGGTTATTACTGCATTGTCGGAACTAGAAGCACAAGCATTTCGCTACACGTGCATTACCATCTGCTAACATCTGCTAACCATGTGTATGTGACAAATAAAATCTTTATGTACATATTCTTTATCCCCTTACACTTGTGTCTATAAGGTAGAAAATAAATATGGGTTGTATTTACAATGGTGTTTGTTCTTCACTGGTTGCCCTTTTCTTGTGGCAACAGGTCACAAATCTTTGCTGCTGTGATGGCACACTGTGGTATTTCACCCAGTAGTTATGGGAGTTTATCAAAATTGGGTTTGTTTTTGAATTCTTTGTGGATCTGTGTAATCTGAGGGAAATATGTGTCTCTAATATGGTCATACATTTGGCAGGAGGTTAGGAAGTGCAGCTCAGTTTCCACCTCATTTTGTGGGTAGTGTGCACATAGCCTGTCTTCTCTTGGGAGCCATGTCTGCTTACGGCGGCCTTTCTCAATAGCAAGGCTATGCTCACTGAGTCTGTACATAGTCAATGCTTTCCTTAAGTTTGGGTCAGTCACAGTGGTCAGGTATTCTGACACTGTGTACTCTCTGTTTAGGGCCAAATAACATTCTAGTTTGCTCTGTTTTTTTGTGAATTCTTTCCAATGTGTCAAGTAATTGTCTTTTTGTTTTCTCATGATTTGGTTGGGTCTAATTGTGTTGAGGTCCTGGGGCTCTGTGGGGTGTGTTTGTGTTTGTGAACAGAGCCCCAGGACCAGCATGCTTAGGGGACTCTTCTCCAGGTTCATCTCTCTGTAGGTGATGGCTTTGTTATGGAAGGTTTGGGAATCACTTCCTTTTAGGTTTTTGTAGAATTTAACGGCTCTTTTCCGGATTTTGGTCATTAGTGGGTATCTGCCTAATTCTGCTCTGCATGCATTATTTGGTGTTCTACGTTGTACACGGAGGATATTTTTGCAGAATTCTGCATGCAGAGTCTCAATTTGGTGTTTGTCCCATTTTGTGAAATCTTGGTTGGTGAGCGGACCCCAGACCTCACTACCATAAAGGGCAATGGGCTCTTTGACTGTTTCAAGTATTTTTAGCCAGATCCTAATTAGTATGTTGAATTTGATGTTCCTTTTGATGGCATAGAATGCCCTTCTTGCCTTGTCTCTCAGATCGTTCACAGCTTTGTGTAAGTTACCTGTGGCGCTGATGTTTAGGCCAAGGTATGTATCGTTTTTTGTGTGCTCTAGGGCAATGGTGTCTAGATGGAATTTGTATTTGTGGTCCTGGTGACTGGACCTTTTTTGGACAACCATTATTTTGGTCTTACGGAGATTTTCTGTTAGGGCCCAGGTCTGTCAGAATCTGTGCATAAGATCTAGGTGCTGCTGTAGGCCCTCCTTGGTTGGTGACAGAAGCACCAGATCATCAGCAAACAGCAGACATTTGACTTCGGATTCTAGCAGGGGGAGGCCGGGTGCTGCAGACTTTTCTAGTGCCCGCGCCAATTCGTTGATATATATGTTGAAAAGGGTGGGGCTTAAGCTGCATCCCTGTCTAACCCCACGACCCTGTGTGAAGAAATGTGTGTGTTTTTTGCCAATTTTAACCGCACACTTGTTGTTTGTGTACATGGATTTTATAATGTCGTATGTTTTACCCCCAACACCACTTTCCATCAGTTTGTATAGCAGATGCCAGATTGAGTCGAAGGCTTTTTTGAAATCAACAAAGCATGAGAATACTTTGCCTTTGTTTTGGTTTGTTTGGTTGTCAATTAGGGTGTGCAGGGTGAATACATGGTCTGTTGTACGGTAATTTGGTAAAAAGCCAATTTGACATTTGCTCAGTACATTGTTTTCATTGAGGAAATGTACGAGTCTGTTGTTAATAATAATGCAGAGGATTTTCCCAAGGTTACTGTTGACACATATTCCACGGTAGTGGAATATCTCTCTCTCTCTCTCTCTCTCTCTAGTGCTCTCTCTCTCTCTCTCTAGTGCTCTCTCTCTCTAGTGCTCTCTCTCTCTCTAGTGCTCTCTCTCTCTAGTGCTCTCTCTCTCTCGTGCTCTCTCTCTCTCTCTCTCTCTCTAGTGCTGTCTCTCTCTCTAGTGCTCTCTCTCTCTCTAGTTCTCTGTCTCTCTCTCTCTCTCTCTCTCTCATGCTCTCTCTCTCTAGTGCTCCCTCTCTCTAGTGCTCTCTCTAGTACTCCCTCTCTCTCTAGTGCTCTCTCTCTAGTGCTCCCTCTCTCTCTATTGCTCTCTCTCTCTCTCTCTCTCTCTCTCTCTCTCTCTCTCTCTCTCTCTCTCTCTCTAGTGCTCTCTCTCTCTCTCTAGTTCTCTGTCTCTCTCTCTCTCTCTCTCTCTCATGCTCTCTCTCTCTAGTGCTCCCTCTCTCTAGTGCTCTCTCTAGTACTCCCTCTCGCTCTAGTGCTCTCTCTCGTGCTCCCTCTCGCTCTAGTGCTCTCTCTCGTGCTCCCTCTCTCTCTCTCTCTAGTGCTCCCTCTCTCTCTTTCTCTCTCTCTCTCTAGTGCTCCCTCTCTCTCTTTCTCTCTCTCTCTCTAGTGCTCCCTCTCTCTCTATTGCTCTCTCTGTCTAGTGCTCCCTCTCTCTCTATTGCTCTCTCTCTCTCTCTCTCTCTCTCTAGTGCTCCCTCTCTCTCTAGTGCTCTCTCTCTCTCTCTAGTGCTCTCTCTTGCTCTCTCTCGTGCTCCCTTTCTCTCTCTCTCTAGTGCTCCCCTCTCTCTCTCTCTCTCTCTCTCTCTCTCTCTCTCGTGCTCCCTCTCTCTCTCTCTCTTACTTCCTCTCACACTCTCACAAAATGCCTGTCTTGCTCTTTCCTACTCTCTTTCTTTCTGTCTTTTTCAATATATATTTCTCTTTCACTCTTTCTCCCCCCTCACTCTCACTCATGTCTGATAAAGGTTTTACAAATAATTGCTGGGGGTTTCTGTGTGTCCCCTGGTGGATCTAAGACTGGTGGGAGTGTGTTCTCCAGCCTCAGGGTCTGACTGACATGATTCACTTTGTTTTAGTGTGGGAATAACATGTATTCCTCTGAGTTGCAGTCTTATCCCCCTCTTTTCCCACTCAGACTAGGGATGTGTCTCAATAATCTCAAACGGCTTTCCCTCCTTCATCTGTACACTCTTAGAAAAAAATGTTTCCAAAAGGGTTCTTCAGCTGTCCCCATGTGTTCTACCTGGAACCCAAAAAGAGTTGTTCAAAGGGTTCTCCTATAGGGACAGCCGAAGAACCCTTTTGGAAACATTTTTTCTAAGAGTGTACCAATCTAAAAACATAAGTGAAATGAAAGTGGAGGATGCCCACCAGGAATAGCGATGATGGAAAAGAGACAAGGACAGAAAGCCAATGTAGACTATTGAGATGCACCTGAGAGTGTATCCACAGTTGCATTTTTAATCCAGAGAGTTGTTCTCTCAACATATTCACTGCCCTGATGTGTCTTCCCCTCCCCTGTCCTCTCTCTGGCTGTGACTGGCCAGATGTGTCTTCCCCTCCCCTGTCCTCTCTCTGGCTGTGACTGGCCAGATGTGTCTTCCCCTCCCCTGTCCTCTCTCTGGCTGTGACTGCCCTGATGTGTCGTCCCCTCCCCTGTCCTCTCTCTGGCTGTGACTGCCCTGATGTGTCGTCCCCTCCCCTGTCCTCTCTCTGGCTGTGACTGCCCTGATGTGTAGTCCCCTCCCCTGTCCTCTCTCTGGCTGTGACTGGCCAGATGTGTCTTCCCCTCCCCTGTCCTCTCTCTGGCTGTGACTGCCCTGATGTGTCGTCCCCTCCCCTGTCCTCTCTCTGGCTGTGACTGCCCTGATGTGTCGTCCCCTGTCCTCTCTCTGGCTGTGACTGCCCTGATGTGTCGTCCCCTGTCCTCTCTCTGGCTGTGACTGCCCTGATGTGTCGTCCCCTCCCCTGTCCTCTCTCTGGCTGTGACAGCCCTGATGTGTCGTCCCCTCCCCTATCCTCTCTCTGGCTGTGACAGCCCTGATGTGTCGTCCCCTCCCCTGTCCTCTCTCTGGCTGTGACAGCCCTGATGTGTCGTCCCCTCCCCTGTCCTCTCTGGCTGTGCTGTCAGCTGCTGTTTTTATCAGACATGTTTTTGGCACTGATAAACCCTTCGGTGAAAACATTAGTTTGACAGTTGTCATAAACATGTCTTGAGTAACGGCTTTGCCATGAAACCATTTAATGATCCTGGCACCGCCTGACGCCTGAGATGGAAAACACATTTTCCCGGCCTCGTTGGGAGGGGGGGGTTTGAGGGGACACGACTCTGGTGCGACGCTGTGCTTGTTCCCCCTTCAGGCCTCGGGGAGCGAGGGCCAGACGGGGGACAGGCAGGAGGAGAGAGAGAGGCTGCGCAGAGTGCTCAAACAGATGGGACGAATCAAGTGTCCTAACGAGGTATGTGCTTCTTTTTCTCTATAATCCCACTTTCTCTCTCTCTCTCTTTTCTCTTTCTGCTGCACACCCCTCCATCTCCCTCTAACGCTCTCTCCCTCTTTATTTATTTATTTCTCTCTCTCCTCTCACTCCCTCCTTCCCCCTCTCTTTCTTGTAATTCTGCCCAAACACACATCAACACTCTGTTACCAATTACTCACACTAGAGTGCAGAGAAGAGAGAGGTGAAGAAACATGGCAGCTGAGACAGACATTCTCACTAACCTCTCTTCATCCATTCATGGGCATTTCATTTATTTCTTCCACTTCTAACTCACTCTTCTCTCATTCAACCACAAAAATGGTTGTCCACCTCTCTTGAGAAAGCTAGTTTATGTCAGTGACACTATATGAAGTTAGATGAATATAACCTAGACATGTTTGTTAAACACATCCATACTCTGCTCCACTAACCTGATTTCCAGTCTAATGTGAATTTTCTATTTCTCCCATTTTCAATGTTGCACGCACACGTACATGCACACACCCACAGGGCTGCTCGGCCCATTTCTCCAGTCTAATGGGGTACCAGTACCATCAGAAGCGCTGTGGCAGAGAGCTGTCAGAGGAGGACAAGCCTGTGTTTCTGTGTCAGCACTGTGGGAAGACCTACCGCTCCAAGGCTGGCAGAGACTACCACCTCCGCACTGAACACCGCACCCCCACCACCCCAAACACCACCAACATCAACGATACCAACAACACTAACGCCAGCAGAGGGGTAAAAGAGAGCACAAGTGTTTTTCCTTTTATATATTTATCTGTTGAGATTACACCCATAGTCGTTGGTTGAATCTCTGTGAATTCTCTCATTGGTCTGGGCTGTCCCTCCTCTTTCAGGTGAGCACAGAGGACTCCCAGACACAGCTTAGGGGAAGGAGGGAGCTGAACCACACGGAGAGAGAGAGGAAGGAAAAGGAGAAGTGGCAAGAGTTGTCTGCAGGTAGGGAGAAAGAGAGAGAGGAGGGGAGAGAGAGGGGTGGGGAGAGAGAGGGGCTGGGGGAGGACTTTGAGAGGACTCCCAGTGGTAGGGTGAGACGTCGGTCGGCCCAGGTAGCAGTGTTCCACCTGCAGGAGATAGCAGAGGATGAACTGACCAAGGACTGGGGAACCAAGCGCCGCATCAAAGATGACCTAGTACCGGACAGCAAGAGGGTAAGAGACAGACAGGTACACACACACACACACACACACACACACACACACACACACACACTGAACATCTTGTCCCTGTCTGTCCTCCTCCCCCAGTTGAACTACACTCGGCCTGGCCTTCCCAAGTTCAGTCCCAAGCTGCTGGAGAGCTGGAAGAACGAGGTCAAAGAGAAGGGTTTCCTCTGCTGCTCAAACGGAGTAAGACCCTCTAGACGACATGTTCCGTCCATTAAACACCTTTCAGATTAATCCAGTTTTTTTTATTTTCCAGTTGCTTTTACACATTCCAGCGCTGTCAATCAATTCTGAGCTCTACAGGCTCTAAAAATTTGCATTTTATACGCATAGTTTACTATTTTGGTATCTGTTGTTATTGTTCCTCTCTGTTTCTAGAGCTGTGAAGCTGTTTACTCCAGTGTGTCTGGGCTCAAAGCTCATCTAGCCAACTGTAACCAGGTAGGACCATCAGGACCAGGTTAAGTTAAATGGATGAGGTTTAGGGACAACTTGTACCTACAACTGACTGAGGTGTGTTTCTGTATGCTTCAGGCAGGGGGCGACGCAGGGAAGTACACCTGCTTATTGTGTCAGAAGGAATTCAGCTCAGAAAGTGGTGTCAAGTACCACATCAGCAAGACACATTCACAGGTGAGACTTACATACATAAACCCTCACAGGTCTGATATACACCTTGAAGTATATGAAACAGACCCACTCACAGATAACGCATTCACTCATTTATAAACACATGTTAAAACACACAGGTGGATGTCATACACACATGCAGTAACATAACGTTTTCCCTCATTATTATCATGTTACATTATCATACATTAAATTATCAAATGTTACATTATCATACGTTACATTATCATACATTAAATGATCAAATGTTACATTATCATACGTTACATTATCATACGCTACATTATCAAATGTTACATTATCATACACTAAATTATCAACTGTTACATTATCATACGTTACATTGTCATACGTTACATTATCATACATTAAATTATCAACTGTTACATTATCATACATTCGTACAGAACTGGTTCCGAGCCTCTAGCCATGTGGTGCCCAGCAGCAGCAAGAGCAAACCGTCAGAAAACAAAGAGTTTGAGAAAAAGGAGGTTAAGAACGGTGCCACCACAGGAAAGAAGAGAGGCCGCAAGCCCAAAGAGCACCCCCTCAGGCCACCCCTGTCCAAATAAAGACTCCTTTCAGTTCCACCCAAATCTCATCCTCCACCCCCACCCCGAACCCAACTTCAGCCGCCACCCCGAACACGGCCCAAGTCCAGCACCAGGCCCAGTCCCCGACAGAGAGGGTGAACCTGGAGACCCCGACATTAAACAGACAGCCCAACCCCCCTACCACAAGGAAGGGAAAGACCAAGAGGGTGCCCCCTCCCTCAGAGTAGATCTGCTTTCACTAACCCAGGAGCCAGAGAGGATGCTATCTCTCTGACGTGCCATCCACATTACGCCAGTAAGCTCAAAGACGTTATGGACGACACGAGGACTGGGGGACAGCGAACGAAACTAAAAATAACCATAGAGACATGAAAACAATTAGATCATGCTTTTGATTTGACTCTGATCTTTGTGTTTTAACCCTATACTGTATACGGTGTGTGTGTCTACTGGTATATGCTGATGTAACAGTTCCTTTTTTTCTCCATTCCATTTCTAAGCATCATTTCAGTTAAGCTATTCACAACAGGGATTAATTGTAATCAAAGTTCAAATCCAACTCAATATATAAATAGCATTTTCTAAACAAAAGTCATATTTCAATAGAATTTTGCATAATTCCCTATACATGTCTGTAGATTCATGTTGTGCTTGAGAGATTTTTTAAAGGATATTCTATTAGCATGGTGAGGTAATTTACTGCTAGTGATTTTTCAATGGATATACTGTACTGTGTATATATACAATATATATATCTATATATCTATATACTCAAAGCAATGACGTCATCCATAGTTTTTTCAAGGCAGGAAGGTCAAATTTGCATTTTGTTGTTTTCCACTTTGGCGTCTTAAGTTAGTTTTTCATTGTGGCAGCTGAATGCCGAAGTAGAGATCTTTTTTCATCAGTCTGCTTCAGTGCAATACACTCATTGTGTTTTGGCCCAGAGTACACACTGTTACGCATAAATCAAACTCTTTCTTCTGTTCTTATGCTGTTCAAGTATTTATAGTCATTTTGTTCATTTCAAATTTACACTGAAATGGGGATTTATTTTTTATTTTACATATGATATGAGATTTTATCCATTTTTGAGACAGTAATTATACCTTGGGGCACAAGAGTATGATTGAGGATGTTTACGCAAACATTTCTAAACTAAAATCTGTATCTACACCAAGCAATCTAAACGGCATATTCACAAAGTTTGAAGATGTAAAAATGTTGTTGAATATGTTTCCACTGCTTTTGTTGCTAATTATGGACTAAATGCTGAATCTAACAGTGGGAAAGTATTTGACCAGAGTTGCACCATTGCAGCACAATCAAATGAGTTGTCACCATTTTGGAGATTGAAGTCCAAATTGAGGATGATCTGGAAAAATCTACTTGCTCTTGTTTGAATGAAATAATTCAGAAAAGGGAGTGGCATATGTCTTTTTATAGAAAATTGAAGTCAGTTTGAAAATAATATTTTATGAAACAAAAAAGAAATCCTGCAAATATAGTTTCTAAAAACACTTGTCTTGCACTAACCCTAACCCTTCCCTCCCTTCCCCTGTTGTGTCTTTCTGCACTTGAAGAGCACTGCTAATCTTTTCCCCCAACATTAATGCTCCAGAAGAGGCTGCCCTTAGACACAGATCTAGGAACCAGCCTGCCCTCCCTAAATTCTAACCTTAACCATTATGGGCAAAGACACAAAACTGGCCATAAGTCCGTGTCTAAGGGGCAGTTTCACCCTACTCAAACCTTAACCCCCTATATGGGGGGTTGTAACCAGGACTAAAAAAGAACCCGAGTGGTGTCCAAAAATAAGTACTTTTAGTCCTCTGTGACCCGCATTCTAACCAGATTCAATGACAAATGGGAAACTAACAGGGCCACCTGTCTAACTCAGAATCCTAACAAAGCCATAAATGATCCTCAGAAATGCAAAACATTTAGGCTGTTTTACCAGTCATAACTGTTTTATTGTACAATGAATTAAGTCTAAATTAAATGTCTTTAATTTATGAAAAATACTAGCATGTGCAATCAGAGAATTTTAAGATGTTATCTTATGTAATAATTACTTAAAGTAGATACTTGAATTCACACAAAACAAATGAAATAATTTGATTGAAATAAAACCCCTAAAATCTTTCATTTATATTTATATCAATAGAGCAGAATAGCTTGCTCTCAAAGCTACAGATCTATTTTATAATCACGTGTGTATATTATCTAGTTAATATGATAGCAAGGGGAGTTTGTAAAAAGTGAATGGTTATATGGTGCAATTTAATCAGTCTGCTTGTTCATCCAGCACAGTTTTTCCTAAAATTGTCCTAAAATTGTACTTTGCATTATGTCCAAATACAGATACTTAACTCATACCATAATGTAATATTAACCCTTGTGCTGACATTTTGTGTTCCTCAAGTTAGGATTCAGCCCAATATCACCATTGCAATTGAATTAGATTTTGTAGATATCAGCCTACATTGCTTTAATCAATAATTGTCTATTTTGGGATGATAGGAATTCTCAAAGGGATAGTGTGAGATTTGGCCAATCAAGTCAGATGAACTCATGGATACCATTTCATGTCTCTGTGTCCAGTTTGAAGGAAGTTCAAGGTATTTTCTGGAGCGATTGTTAATGACTGGAAGTCTATGGGATCAGCTAGCTTAATTGCAAAAATCTCTCACTATCCCTTTCACGAAGGACTGGGTGTAGGCTCTGGATAAGAGCGTCTGCTAAATGACTTAAATGTAAATGTAAATCCCTTACATTGCATTACGATGAAATACCTCCCGTATTGTTATATCCACATTTGATAGATGAACAACAGAGGTTAGATAGACAAGCACTGACGGTACCTTGCGCTTTTCAAATCCAGTTCTTCAGACCTTGGCCCTTGGCTCTCGTCTAGTGACTGGCTTGTGTGTATAGGGAGAATGAGCACCTTGGCTGGAGTTCAGTTATAGAACATGCATCCTCACAAAGGCTTTGCAGAAACATTCTACAGGCTACACATTAATTCCAACCCTTTATTATGAGAGGATGTTAAGAATAGTTAGTAGTTGGGTGTGGAGTTTTGGCACAGTATCAATTATGAGTTGCTTGTTGATTTGTTTGATTTTTATGTCATATTGACTGCTATTGTTTACCTGACAAGCTTTGGTGTTTGCAATATAATAGTTTAGCACTGCTTACCATTGTGGATATTATTATATACTTTATTTGACCCTTTACTACCTGTCTTCCTAGATGATGTGGGAAACACATATCCCGCAGTTTGAGCTAATGTAGAATACAGCAGCAACTGCAACAATATGTTTAGAGAGTACAGCAATACACCATATTTTGTCGGTCACATTGGCTTGCTAATGTTTTGATATCCAGTGTAATTGACACATTTAATGGCTAATTTATTTCACCCAACCTATCCCTTTGTTTGTTTGCTTAAGAATGTTCTTTTCTCAGTGACAAATCAAAAAAAAGAAGAAAAAAATGAAACAAAAAAGTTGAAGTGGAAGTCCATCAAATGTGATGGTCTGTGTTGAAATACACTGTTTAACGTGTTTGACGATGCACATTTCATTTAGCTCTTCGGGACACATTGGCACACATATGGAGAATGTTCAGTTGTCGATATCTGAGGGTGAACAAGGAGGCGTGTGTGTGTGTGTTTGTTTTTAGTGCACTTACTATCCAATGAAATAGGCTTGAATTAGGAGTGTTGTCTCCAGAGCTTTTTAGTGGTCTGGACTGTGTGTGGTTTGACTTTTGTATCTGGGCATAGGCTAAGGTGTCTTCCCTTTTTCACTAAATGCTATTTCCCCCTTTAATGTTTTATCTTACAAACATTCACAATCTCAAACGGCTTCAGATTACTATTTGTTTTGAAAATTGACCATTATAGAGAGGATACAAAATGATTGGTTATGTTGAGAAGAATACCTATGATGTTTTTCCTGTTTTCTATGTTGAAGTTGTTCATATCTGAAGCTATATCCTAACTAGGGAGGCACCACACCTCTGAATCTGGTCTGTTACAATTTTTCAAAATTGTTGTATTACCTGTGCATTATTATCCCTCAAATAATGAATAAAAATGTTGTTGACTAAGTTTGACAGTTGCCATATATAATACATGCTGTTAATCGTGTGAATGGTTGGTAGCCTATATGACCTGACAATTATTGGAGCTGATACAATGGATTTTAAACGTTCACATTTTATTATCATAAATAGCATATAGCCTAGTTACATGACTTTAGATTTGGTTGATTTATTATTTGAACCACATGACATAGTGTCACTATATATAATAATATATAAAGTGTAACAATTGAATAACCTCATCCAGTAACACGTGGCCCTGACACATTTGATTCCCTGCCACTATATCGGCTGGAGAAAGGCCCTGTTGAATATTACCGTATATGAACGTTACATCATGGTGCGGTACAGATCGACGGAACGCCATGAGAGGCACTTTGGGACTACGAGTCCTTTTTGGGAGGTTGTGCTCACGAAAATCTATTTTTGCCAGTTGGCAAAGAAACTACAAGACCCAGAATGCAATTGTTCTAAGCCCCCTCTACACTGTTGACTATCAAATACGGGAAGAGCAATGTCTACGGTGTGCTGAGAAGGAAGGGTCTCAAAGATGGAGTGCGGAGAGAATTCTTCTTCGCTGTCTAATTCCAACAGGTATTTCACTTGGTTTGGGGATTGACTGTGGCGACAAGAAGTGAACTATACAATCTGTTTTTGTTGACGGTTGATTTTCGTGACAATCTGCATCCTTGGTGAACGTGAACCTACGTTCTGACCTCATGGTTACAAAGGAAGCGCGAGTGCAGTCAGTTCAGAAAGCATCAGTACACTGTATCAGTTATGGAAGCGAGGAAGTTTCATTGTAGCAAAGCATGGTCTGTCGATATAGATACAGAAAGCACAAGGTTCGGTTCATTCTTTCATTATAGGCCATCATCATGAAGGCTTCATACCTTGCCGTCGTGCGTAATGGTGATTTTTGACAGCGGTCCGACATTTATAACCCTTTAATAACTAAACGAATAGTGCTAGTTTTCTATAGGTGGACTTCACTGCGCATGTGTTCCCAAAATAATCCAGGCACAAACCGTTAAAAAATACCCTTAATATAATGGAGCATGCTTTTCAACTTTTTAATGTGCTAATTGTTTTCGACTATATTAGCTCATAAACACTATGGAATTGGCCTATTATTATTTTTGTTTACTTAATTTGTAGATATTGTAACACCCTAAATGAGGAGGTTAAATGCAATAATGAGATGTTTGATACTTTGTGGTCACTGCAACCAGAGACAACATATCAGCTTCTGAAGAGAATGGAATGTTCGTGAAGAACTATTAACATATTTAAATGGCATCAATATTTACACTCCAATATCTTCAGCAGTGATATGCTTATCTGTTACACAGGTCCAATATTCTGACTGACAAAAATCACATTTGTGAAATGTCCAACACATTATTGTGTTATAATGTTCAACAGTGCAAAATTGCTTCCTTGACTCTAGTGAATGTTCTCTGAAAAACTGAATGTCAGAGAAATCAAATCAAATGTTATTGGTCACATACACATGATTAGCAGATGTTAATGCGAGTGTAGCGAAATGCTATTACTCACTGAAGATTTGAGTCCACACCCCTATCATTGATGTTTTACCTGTTGTAAACCACACGAGGGTGTTCTTACATTAGCCTAGTTCATACCAATGATGTATATAAACCCTGGATTGCTGATACTTTGTTTTGGCCATGGCGATGCTTTGAAGCCACTGGTCGGCCATATTGGCACTCCTCAGAAAAGTAGTCCTCCATAGGAATGAAATTATACAGTATTTACATTACATGTACAGTGCATTCTGAGAGTATTCAGACCCCTTGACTTTTTCCACAGTTTGTTACGCTACAGCCTTATTCTAAAATGTATTCAAAAATAATTGTATCATCAATCTACACACAATACCGCATAATCTAACTGCCTGTAGCTCTGGCCCAGAAGCAAGGATATGCATATGCTTGGTATCATTTGAAAGAAAACACTCTGAAGTTTGTGTAAATGTGAATTGAATGTAGGAGAATATAACACAATAGATCTGGTTTAGATAATACAATGAATAAAAACACATATATATTTTTTTATTGTTGTATCATCTTCTTTAAAATGAACAGGATAAAACAAACATTCAGGTAGGATGATGTGGACAAGTTCAGTGACAAATGTAAGAGGGCAACAGCACTTGTGCAAAGTGTTAGAATGATAACTTCCAAAATGAGTGTGCTACATGACATTTATCATGAAGTCACCCAGGTGTCCCACACAAGTAGCCCAAATGTACCCAAGGGGCCAAATTGTTGAAGGTATACATTTTGAAACAAATAACTATATACAAAATGTCAAAATGGTATTCTAACATCCCCCCCCCCCAAAAAAAAAATATACATTTACAAAATAACATGGGTAACTATTTACACACTTTCAATATTTGGAAGACCCTCAGTCCTCTATCAAATCAAATTTATTTATATAGCCCTTCGTACATCACCTAATATCTCAAAGTGCTGTACAGAAACCCAGCCTAAAACCCCAAATAGCAAGCAATGCAGGTGTAGAAGCATGGTGGCTAGGAAATTCCCTAGAAAGGCCAAAACCTAGGAAGAAACCTAGAGAGGAACCAGGCTATGACGGGTGGCCAGTCCTCTTCTGGCTGTGCCGGGTGGAGATTATAACAGAACATGGCCGAGATTTTCAAACGTTCATAGATGACCAGCAGGGTCAAATAATAATAATCACAGTAGTTGTAGAGGATGCAACAGGACAGCACCTTAAGAGTAAATATGAACAGTTTAGGGTTCCATAGCCGCAGGCAGAACAGTTGAAACTGGAACAGCAGCAAGGCCAGGTGGACTGGGGACAGCAAGGAGTCATCATGCCAGGTAGTCCTGACGCATGGTCCTAGGGCTCAGGTCCTCCGAGAGAGAGAAAGAGAGAATAAAAGACAGCATACTTAAATTTACACAGGACACCGGATAAGACAGAAGTACTCCAGATATAACAAACGGACCCTAGCCCCCCAACACATAAACTACTGCAGCATAAATACTGGAGGCTGAGACAGGAGGGGTCAGGAGACACTGTGGCCCCATCCGATGAGACCCCCGGACAGGGCCAAACAGGAAGGATATAATATAACATCACCCACTTTGCCAAAGCTCTACACAATATTGTGCTGCTGAGGTATAATAAACAGATATATATATATATAGAGTACAAGGAACATAAGGTTGAATATATTATTATAGATCTGCTACATCTACTGTCTATTTTATATTATGACAGACCAGCTAGATCTACTGTGTTTATTATATTACAACAGACCAGCTGTATCTACTGTCTCCATTTCACTTTGGCCATTGTTGTGGGCCTGCCCTCCCCTCAACAGCCTCAAATAGGCTATTTCGTTTCACAAATAACATTTTATATTATTAATTTCAAACAAGGGCATTAGCATGAGAAGAACTTACCAGTCCAAAACGGTGACATTGTTCCTCTTCTGCAGGCACCGTTACAGATTATACACAGTGGCTACAACAGTGTCCTCTCCGTTCCAAAAATATTCCTCCACTTGGGAATCGCTAAATGAATCGTCCTACAACAATCTCTGTCTCACTTTTCCGATCAATTTCTTCTAAAATTGTGTGTACATCTGTATATCTAGACTTAGATTGAGGTTTCCCTGACTTAGTTGCCATACTGATTGATATATAAACAGCTGAATCTGCGCGTTTACCAAAACAACGCTGTGCGTAAAATGCGTAGCTCCTTCCGGAATAAAACTTCAATAGCGAATGACTCTCTTTACGCTGGAGTTTACGACATGGGTTGGTCTTCCAACACACAACCATTGCATATTGCCACTTACCTCAGCTTATTGGCTATATACCCAGCTAGATTTCAAGACGATCAGTGGTCATTGGGTTAAAATACAGTCAATCAACGAGACAGTGGTCATATAATTGGTGCACAATGAGCTCGTCACTTGTTGTCTTCCAATCGTTTTTTTTCCGGGTCAATACGTCCCGCGAAATGACCCATCAAGTTTGGTTGTGTTACAAACAAACAGTTGATTGCAAGGAAACCAAACATGACTGGATAAAGTCAGGGAAAGTCTGTCTATTTACGTCGGATGTTTAGTCGAAAATTGAATGACACGAAATTCAACGAGATAAGCGTTCACAAAATGTTTTGTGTTAGGCTATAAAAAATAGATTTAACCGAACAAAAGACCATTCATTGTGTAACAATGATCCTTGGGATTGCAAACCGAGCAAGATCTTCAAAGGTCAACAATTTATTTCAATGCAGTTTGTGATTATGTTACGCAAGTGCTGGTTGAACAAGTAGTTTGATATGGGGGTCTGTGATCAGATAATCGCAGCGTATTCTTTCGCAATTAATACTTTTTTAAATATGACAACGCAGTTGGATTAGCAAGATTCTAGGCTTTTGAAGCATGTGAGACACTTGTATTTTCAGGAATGTTTAATATGACTATTTGTGGCGAACTCCGTATGTTGTTGGATTCAAACCTGTATCCGAGATCGGTAGATCAGAGAAGTTAAATGGAAGAGGTTTGGAACCACCAAGACTCTTCCTAGAGCTGGCCACATGGCCAAACTGCGCAATCGGGGGAGAAGGGCCTTGGTCAGGGAGGTGACCAAGAACCTGATGGTCACTTTAACAGAGCTCCAGAGTTCCTCTGTGGAGATGGGATAACCTTCCAGAAGGACAACCATCTCTGCAGCACTCCACCAATCAGGTCTTTATGGTAGAGTGGCCACACGGAAGCCACATTAGTAAATGCATTTCTATATCTTCCAAAATATTTTTTACAACGGTGGGGGAGTGCCAAGATGGAAGCACGGTGGCTTCAAAACAGCGCCCCCCTGTTAGTCATCTAGTGTATATATATAAAGCATTGGTTCATACCCTTTGCTGATAACTACAGTGTAATATCACATGTAATCTCGGTTAACCCTGAACTAAAATCTTGCGTAATATGGTCAGTCAGATGCTCAATTACGTTTACGTAGTCTGTTCATAAGAGATTATATCATATGTAATACGTGAGCCAGTCAGTCTGATTTCCCAGTCATTATTTCATTGAGCACACATGGTTTAATAAAGTTAAAAACTTTTTATAGGCTTTCTAACAAATCAGACCTGTCAATTTACTATAGTGTGTAGGCCTATACCACACTTTTAGTTTAGTGAACATATTTGCATAATGTTCAAATATTTGCATTGACCACAAGCTATTTTCCCCTCTTTCTTTCCAAGTTTGAAGTTTTATAATTATTTTGTAAGGAAAACTCAAAAACTATATTTTGGTATTTGTTTCATTAGTCCATTGTTGACACAGTCCCAAAATGTTTTGATTGTCAGCAATCAAGTTTTCAAGATATATAACTTTCAAAATACAGAAATCATCCCCATATGATGCTAAATGCAACATAATATGATGCAACATGCATTATACAGGGATCATTTCTGTATTTTGAAAGTTACATATCTTGAAAACTTGATTGCTGACAAGGAAAAAATGTTGGGACTGTCTTTTGTCAAACTAACAAAGGACTAATGAAACAAATACCAAAATATAGTATTTGGGTTGAGTTTTCCTTTAACAGAACATTTTGTCAATGGGTTTGGGGCATGCAAAGTAGGACTTAAATTATATTTTGCTTGAAGTATTGACCAAAGCTGGTGTGAAGTCCTCAGTACTGCACAGGAATGTTAGGAATTTAATGTAACTAATAGCATGTCCTCGTGACTCCCCCATTTCACAAGGTCATTTAGACTTCATTAAAATAG
The DNA here is from genome assembly GCF_034236695.1 of Oncorhynchus nerka. Classification (NCBI taxonomy): domain Eukaryota; kingdom Metazoa; phylum Chordata; class Actinopteri; order Salmoniformes; family Salmonidae; genus Oncorhynchus; species Oncorhynchus nerka. The sequence goes on from NC_088415.1 coordinate 19,122,252, forward strand.
CTTGAGAGTTAATAAATGTATGGCTAATGAGATTAAAATCACCATATTGGATTAACTGACAAATGGGTAGTACACATTTAGCAGTTCTATTGTTATACGTAGTTCCATCTTGTCACCTTTAATTATAGTCCTTTTGCCTTCTGACTGTGCACTTTATGTTGCAGCCCAGTACTAAGACAACCCATTACATTTATCAACAACTTTAATTGTCAAGTCCTTGATTAGTTGAATCAGGTGTGTTACTGTTGGCCTGGAACAAAAGCCTGCACCCCCTAGGAGACCCCATAATCAAGATTGAAAATCAATGGTGGGGTTTGGTGGAAACCTAAAGTAAGCTACACCACAGTATTAGGGCTATTTACTCAATAGCACCAGGGTATTAACCCTATTTACTCAATAGCACCAGGGTATCAACCCTATTTACTCAATAGCACCAGGGTATCAACCCTATTTACTCAATAGCACCAGGGTATCAACCCTATTTACTCAATAGCACCAGGGTATCAACCCTATTTACTCAATAGCACCAGGGTATCAACCCTATTTACTCAATAGCACCAGGGTATCAACCCTATTTACTCAATAGCACCAGGTTATCAACCCTATTTACTCAATAGCACCAGGGTATCAACCCTATTTACTCAATAGCACCAGGGTATCAACCCTATTTACTCAATAGCACCAGGTTATCAACCCTATTTTAAAAAAATATATATATTTTACCTTTATTTAACCAGGCAAGTCAGTTAAGAACAAATTCTTATTTTCAATGACGGCCTAGGAACAGTGGGTTAACTGCCTGTTCAGGGGCAGAACGACAGATTTGTACCATGTCAGCTCGGGGGTTTGAACTCACAACCTTCCGGTTATACTAGTCACACGCTCTAACCACTAGGCTACCCTGCCGCCTCAATAGCACAAGGGTATTAGGCCAACGGCAATTTACTCAACACTACCGTGGTATTGCAGAACCTTCACCTGGGATTATATCCCCTGTGGTGATCTCTGTTACCATAGAGAGTAATGCTACAAATCGTTATAGTAACCAGTTTAGCGACTTTGTTTTGACTCTGCTACTTTAACAGTGAGTAGTGTGTACTGTAGTGGGACACACCTGCTTCTCTGACTACAGCTGTCCTTGACAGAGTACCTAGAAGTTTCCATAAACACTGATACAGGGTCATGTATGTATCCATTCCCCCTAATGGTTAAGGTTAGAATTGTGGTAGGATCATTTAATCTTAAATCTGTTGTTAGGTGCAATTTCCGTATTGCGATTCTGTGAACACAATCATTTACATGGGTTACTGGCTGTGGCATTTCCACGTTTGCTTGTGTTTCATAGAAAACAAACAGGAATCATGAGGTTTGTGTGAGCGAAGTGTTTGCCTACAGTAAGACTGGGCAGCGTGCATGTGTTTGTGTTCAGGGCCACTCCTTACTTGCAGCTGACAGACAGAGTGCGGCGTTTCATCATGCTATTTATTCCCCACTTGTCTCTGAATGCAGTGTGTGTGTTTCACGTTTCAAGTTGTACAGGATACACGTGGTATATACTGTCCAATGAAAGGCTTATTTGCAGGTTCCTTTTCAACAATGCAACAACAATAATAAATAATAAAATAAAATAACAGGAACATAAAGTAAATGGCTCAGTAGAATAGAATAAACATGTTTCTATTCATGAATGTACTGTATATGTGTGGATGTGTGTGTGTCTGTGTTGGTGTGTGTATGTCTGTGTGGGTGTGTGTATGTCTGTGGGTGTGGGTGTGTATGTCTGTGTGGGTGTGTGTGTATGTCTGTGTGGGTGTGTGTGTGTCTGTGTTGGTGTGTGTATGTCTGTGTGGGTGTGTGTGTATGTCTGTGTGGGTGTGTGTGTGTCTGTGTTGGTGTGTGTATGTCTGTGTGGGTGTGTGTATGTCTGTGGGTGTGTGTGTGTATGTCTGTGTGGGTGTGTGTGTGTCTGTGTTGGTGTGTGTATGTCTGTGTGGGTGTGTGTGTGTCTGTGTGGGTGAGTGGGTATGTCTGTGTGGGTGGGTGGGTGAGTGAGTGCATGTGTGCTAAGGTGCGGAGAATCAGAGCAGGTGCTCAGTCCAGTTTAAGTATTCAGTAGTCTGATGGCTTGTAGATATTGGGTCTGGAATGGGGAGTAAACCCCGTCCCTTTCCGTATGCATGCCATTGGTTGGAACTGGCAGCGAGTCTCCAGTATAGCGACATCTGAGGGGGCAATGACGCCCCCTCGTGGATTTGAAGAAATAGGTCATTTTTATTTGACAACTTTGTGTCTGAATGTGGCGGAGGGACATATTTTATCGAACTCAAACGTGGAATACACAACACACTTGAAACCTGAAAACAATCTGGTTGAAACAATGTTTGTGAAGTACCCAAATTTGACATGCCACTTGAAGGTACTGTTGTCACCATGGGTGTTTGGGGCTTTTGGCAAGGGAGGACCCAAACTCGTGCCATTCCACATCCCTGAGATAGGTGCACGGCGGCAGTCTCAGTACCATCCCCTGGAAGTTGGGTGGCGCTTGTGCCAGGCACAATGCGCCTGGGAACCAGGCCGGTCAGACCTGGTGATGGGTCGACCCCTGGGGAAGCCCACTTAGCTGGGCTTCCAGGCATGTCGGCCTTCCAGAAGGTAGGATTCACATTAGCCACGGCCTTGTTAGCCTACGGGGCAAAGTAGCCAGCTAGCTTGCCATCCACCGAACCTTGATGACTTCTGCCGTGGGGGTGAATATGGCCACTTCACCTCAAAACAAATAGCAGCCCTTACGGCCCTGTTCTATGAACGATGTGTTGGATACCAGGTTTTTCCCCCGCTACTCCCGTAGCATGAGGAGGTGGCTGTCATGGAAAGAAGTCCTCTTTGTCACCAGAGAAACCCCCGGAGCCGTCCAGAGACACTAAGTCATCATCCGAACCTGGGCCCTGTATGTAACCAGTGGTCTCACAATCTTGCTGTTGGGATGCTATGCTCCGACCACAGCCCCAAGTCTCTCTCCACCTCCTCCTCAGTCCAAGACGAGGTACCGGCATCCGGGAAAGGAAAGTTGCCATTGGTAACGCCAAGATTTACGCCAAGCTTTCTCAAGAATACTACATGTCTTTCTAGGGAGTTTGCACACAGTAGGTGGCAATGCGCTCACGCACTGGTTTGAACGAGAGCCGCCTAAGCCTGTTCTAAGCCGAGACAAACTACACACATACAGTTCTAGTCAAAAGTTTGGACACACCTACTCATTCAAGGTTTTTCTTTATTTGTACTATTTTCGACATTGTAGAATAATAGTGAAGACATCAAAACTATGAAATAACACATACAGTGGGGAGAACAAGTATTTGATACACTGCCAATTTCGCAGGTTTTCCTACTTACAAAGCATGTAGAGGTCTGTAATTTGTATCATAGGTACACATCAACTGTGAGAGACGGAATCTAAAACAAAAATCCAGAAAATCACATTGTATGATTTTTAAGAAATTAATTTGCATTTTATTGCATGACATAAGTATTTGATCACCTACCAACCAGTAAGAATTCCGTCTCTCACAGACCTGTTAGTTTTTCTTTAAGAAGCCCTCCTGTTCTCCACTCATTACCTGTATTAACTGCACCTGTTTGAACTCGTTACCTGTATAAAAGACACCTGTCCACACACTCAATCAAACAGACTCCAACCTCTCCACAATGGCCAAGACCAGAGAGCTGTGTAAAGACATCAGGGATAAAATTGTAGACCTGCACAAGGCTGGGATGGGCTACAGGACAATAGGCAAGCAGCTTGGTGAGAAGGCAACAACTGTTGGCGCAATTGTTAGAATATGGAAGAAGTTCAAGATGACGGTCAATCACCCTCGGTCTGGGGCTCCATGCAAGATCTTACCTTGTGGGGCATCAATGATCATGCGGAAGGTGAGGGATCAGCCCAGAACTACACGACAGGACCTGATCAATGACCTGAAGAGAGCTGGGACCACAGTCTCAAAGAAAACCATTAGTAACACACTACGCCGTCATGGATTAATTTCCTGCAGCGCACGCAAGGTCCCCCTGCTCATGCCAGCGCATGTCCAGGCCCGTCTGAAGTTTGCCAATGACCATCTGGATGATCCAGAGGAGGAATGGGAGAAGGTCATGTGGTCTGACGAGACAAAAATAGAGCTTTTTGGTCCAAACTCCACTTGCCGTGTTTGGAGGAAGAAGAAGGATGAGTACAACCCCAAGGTCACCATCCCAACCGTGAAGCATGGAGGTGGAAACATCATTCTTTGAGGATGCTTTTCTGCAAAGGGGACAGAACGACTGCACCATATTGAGGGGAGGATGGATGGGGCAATGTATCGTGAGATTTTGGCCATCAACCTGCTTCCCCCAGTAAGAGCATTGAAGATGGGTCGTGGCTGGGTCTTCCAGCATGACAACGACCCGAAACACACAGCCAGGGCAACTAAGGAGTGGCTCCGTGAGAAGCACCTCAAGGTCCTGGAGTGGCCTGGCCAGTCTCCAGACCTGAACCCAATAGAAAATCTTGCCCAGCGACAGCCCCGAAACCTGAAGGATCTGGAGAAGGTCTGTATGGAGGAGTTCAAGAACTACAGGAAACATATGATCTCTGTAATTGCAAACAAAGGTTTCTGTACCAAATATTAAGTTCTGCTTTTCTGATGTATCAAATACTTATGTCATGCAATAAAATGCAAATGAATTACGTAAAAATCATACAATGTGATTTTCTGGATTTTTGTTTTAGATTCCGTCTCTCACAGTTGATGTGTACATATGATAAAAATTACAGACCTCTACATGCTTTGTAAGTAAGAAAACCTGCGAAATCAGCGGTGTATCAAATCTTGTACTCACCACTGTATGGAATCATGTAGTAACCAAAAAGGTGTTAACCTCTTACCTCTACCTGGGACGCTTGCGTCCCAACTAGAGCTCTGGAAATGCAAATGCGCTACGCTAAATGCTAATAGTATTAGTTAAAACTCAAAAGTTCATTAAAATACACATGCAGGGTATCAAATTAAAGCTACACTCGTTGTGAATCCAGGCAACAAGTCAGATTTTTAAAATGCTTTTCGGCGACAGCATGAGAAGCTGTTATCTGATAGCATGCACCAATACACTACAACAGAAAAGCACAGCAGGGGACGTAAACAAAATAATTAGCATTTCGGCGTTACACAAACCGCACAATAAAATAGAAAACAGTCATTACCTTTCACCATCTTCTTTGTTGGCACTCCTAGATGTCCCATAAACACTATTGGGTCTTTATTTCGATTAAATCGGGCCATATAAAGCCAAGATATCGTTATATGTAGACTGTGTGATAAACGAAAAAAACAGCGATTTCACAACGTAACGTCATTTTTAAAATTCAAAAAGTAGACGATAAACTTTCACAAAACACTTCGAAATACGTTTGTAATGCTACTTTAGGTATTAGTAAACGTTAATAAGCGATAAAAATCATCCGTAGGCGATGTATATATCATTAGCTGTCGTCTTGGAAAAAATTTCAGGAGAGAGCTCTTCCGGAATGATCTGGGCGGAGACCGGAGGTAAGCGGTGCCCCTCTTTCGGTTCAACCAAGAATCAAAGATGATTAAATTCACAAGATACTCGACTACATGGGGATGCTGTGGGAGTTGAATGCTCGGTCTTATCTAATTCGGCTCACTGTTAACAATTGCTGGAAGTGGCGCAAGGATATTTATTTCCATTTTCTGTGATCAGGTTTTCCTGCGCTTTCCGATGTAACGCACGTTATGTAATAGCCACAGTCGTGATTTAACCAGTTTTAAAAACGTCCGAGGGTTTCCTATACACACATTCTAACCATATGAACGTACTATATTCCTGGCATGAGTAGCAGGGCGCTGAAATGTTGCGCGATTTTTAACAAAATGTTCAAAAAAGTAGAGGGTAGGAGCAACTAGTTAACCACATTTTCAAAGCAGCCACCCTTTGCCTTGATGACAGCTTTGCACACTCTTGGCATTCTCTCAACCAGCTTCACGAGGAATGCTTTTCCAACAGTCTTGACGGAGTTCCCACATATGCTGAGCACTTGTTTTTACTATATACCGCCTAGCCCTAGCATTGACTGACCTTCATGTCTTAACCTCATAGTCCGCCCCATCCCGCATGCGGTATCGTTACTACAGCCTCAAGCTCATTACCATAACGCAACGTTAGCGATTTCTAAAAATCGCAAATGAAATGAAATAAATATGCCGTCTCAGATTTTCAAAATATGCTTTTGAACCAGAGAAAATCAATAATTTGTGTAAGAGTGGTGATAGCTAGCTTAGCATTTAGCGTTAGCATTTAGCACGCAACATATTCACAAAAACCAGCCAAGGAATCAAATAAAATAATTTACCTTTGAAGAACTTCAGATGTTTCAATGAGGAGACTCTCAGTTACATAGCAGATGCCAGTTTTTCCTGAAAGATTCTTGTGTAGGACACATCGTTCCGTTTTGTTACTATGCATTTGGCTACCGAAACTAACCGAAAATTCAGTCACCTACACGTCAAACTTTTTTCCGAAATAACTCCATAATATTGACTGAAACATGGAAAACGTTGTTTGAATCAATCCTGAAGGTGGTTTGTCATATATCTCTCCATTGAAACCCCAGTCCTTGAAGCAAGCTTTGTTCTCTGATTCGAATGGAAAAATACTGGGAGCTGACTTTTGCGCACCAATTGCCACGCAGACACCAAGCGGGACACTTGGCAATTGTAGTCTCTTATGGTCAATCTTCCAATGATATGCCTACAAATACGTCACAATGCTGCAGAGACCTTGGGGAAACAAGAGAAAGTGTCCGTTCATTCCTGTCGCATTCACAGCCATATAAGGCGATCATGGAAAACGTAGCCTCAGAAATCCTGTTCATTTCCTGGTCGGTCAAACATCTTGGTTTTGCCCGAAGCATTTGTTCTAGGGGACTCACAGTGAAAATCTTTGCAGTTCTGGAAACGTAAGAGTGTCTTCTTTCCAAAACTATCAATTCCAAGCATATTCGAGCATCTTTTCGTGACAAAATATTGCGCTTAAAACGGGCACGTCTTTTTATCCAAAAATGAAATACTGCCCCTATAGGACTAACAGGTTAAAGTAATGATGGACTGTCGTTTCTCTTTGCTTGTTTGAGCTTTTCTTGCCATAATATGGACTTGGTCGCTTTCTCAGCCATTTACTCATTGCGCTAGCAAATTGAAGAATAACTACAGTAATTGTTGCTGATTAGGAAACATATGAGAATAAGTACAAGCTTCAGCACACAATGTCCAGGGGGTGAGTACGCTCTACCGCTATGGGACAGTTTAGTTGGTGTAATGTAAGACAGTCTCGTTTGCCAATTGTTTTTGTAGCGTGAATCGTTCCTGTTCATGCCGAGGTGAAGAGTGGAAAATTGAAGGAATTAATCCGAGCCTCATGCTGACACTGTTTCGAATAGTTGTCTTAGATTGGTGGGAGCACAGTCCCAGTGATGTACTAGGCCGTCTTCCCCACCCGCTGGAGGGCCACGGCCCCAGTGATGTACTAGGCCGTCTTCCCCACCCGCTGGAGGGCCACGGTCCCAGTGATGTACTAGGCCGTCTTCCCCACCCGCTGGAGGGCCACGGTCCCAGTGATGTACTAGGCCGTCTTCCCCACCCGCTGGAGGGCCACGGTCCCAGTGATGTACTAGGCCGTCTTCCCCACCCGCTGGAGGGCCACGGTCCCAGTGATGTACTAGGCCGTCTTCCCCACCCGCTGGAGGGCCACGGTCCCAGTGATGTACGCGGCCGTCTTCCCCACCCGCTGGAGGGCCACGGCCCCAGTGATGTACTAGGCCGTCTTCCCCACCCGCTGGAGGGCCACGGTCCCAGTGATGTACTAGGCCGTCTTCCCCACCCGCTGGAGGGCCACGGTCCCAGTGATGTACTAGGCCGTCTTCCCCACCCGCTGGAGGGCCACGGTCCCAGTGATGTACTAGGCCGTCTTCCCCACCCGCTGGAGGGCCACGGTCCCAGTGATGTACTAGGCCGTCTTCCCCACCCGCTGGAGGGCCACGGTCCCAGTGATGTACGCGGCCGTCTTCCCCACCCGCTGGAGGGCCACGGTCCCAGTGATGTACTAGGCCGTCTTCCCCACCCGCTGGAGAACTGTGTGGTCGTGGACAGAGCAATTCCTGTACCTGGCCATGATGCAAACAGTCAGTATGGTCTGCGGTAGTATTTGGAGATGACCCGGAGTAGCATGCCAGATTTCTTCAGCGCCCTCTTGACAAGAGTGGTGGAGTTGTTGGTCCATGTCAAGTCCTAGGGAATGTGGACACAGAGGAAATTAAAACGGCTAACTCTCTTTACGGCAGTCCCGTTGATGTGGATCAGGGCATGTTCCCTACTCTTCTTCCTGAAGTGAACAATCAACTATTTTGTTTTGCTGACGTTGACGGAGAGGTTGTTGTCCTGGCACCACAATGCCAGTTCACTTATCTCCTCCCTATAGGCTGACTCATATTGTTGGTTAACAGGCCTACATCCATGGTGTCATTAGCAAACTTGATGATGGAGTTGGTGTCATGCAAAGCCACGCAGTCGTGAGTGAACAGGGAGTACAACAGAGGGCTGAGGACACACCACTGGGGGCCCTGTGTTAAAAGACAGTGTGGAGGAGGAGGTGGTGTTACCAAATCCTCACAGCCTGTGGTCTGCCCATCAGGAAGTCCAGGATCCAGTTGCAGAAGGTGGTGTTCACACCCAAGTCTCTGAGCTTGGTGTTGAGCATGGAGGGAACAATAGTGTTGAATGCTAAACTGTAGTCAATGAACAACATTCTTACATAGGTGTTCCTGTTGTCCCAATGTGTTACGTCTGTGTGAATAGCGATGGAAATGGCATCTTCCGTGGATCTGTTGGAGCTGTAGGCAAATTGGAGTGGGTCCAGCACTCACTCTGAGGACGCGACCAGGGATGCCAACCGGGCCAGCGGTTTTGTGAGTATTCACTCTTTTGAGAGTTTTTCAAAAAAAATATATATATTTTTTTTTTATTTATTTCACCTTTATTTAACCAGGTAGGCTAGTTGAGAACAAGTTCTCATTTGCAACTGCGACCTGGCCAAGATAAAGCATAGCAGTGTGAACAGACAACACAGAGTTACACATGGAGTAAACAATTAACAAGTCAATAATACATTAGGGAAAAAAAGGGGAGTCTATATACAATGTGTGCAAAAGGCATGAGGAGGTAGGCGAATAATTACAATTTTGCAGATTAACACTGGAGTGATAAATGATCAGATGGTCATGTACAGGTAGAGATATTGGTGTGCAAAAGAGCAGAAAAGTAAATAAATAAAAACAGTATGGGGATGAGGTAGGTGAAAATGGGTGGGCTATTTACCAATAGACTATGTACAGCTGCAGCGATCGGTTAGCTGCTCAGATAGCTGATGTTTGAAGTTGGTGAGGGAGATAAAAGTCTCCAACTTCAGCGATTTTTGCAATTCGTTCCAGTCACAGGCAGCAGAGTACTGGAACGAAAGGCGGCCAAATGAGGTGTTGGCTTTAGGGATGATCAGTGAGATACACCTGCTGGAGCGCGTGCTACGGATGGGTGTTGCCATCGTGACCAGTGAACTGAGATAAGGCGGAGCTTTACCTAGCATGGACTTGTAGATGACCTGGAGCCAGTGGGTCTGGCGACGAATATGAGCACAGAATGTTTTAATCTTGTCTGAGAGGGAGACTTCGGTGGGCACCACACAACTGGATTTACCTTTGTAGTCCGTAGTGGTCTGTAATCCTTGCCACATGCTTTGCGAGTCTGAGTTGTCGAACATCAATTCAAGTTTGAGTCTGTATTGTCTTTTTGCATCCCTAATTGATTTGCGGAGCTCGTACCTGCTTGCCTTGTATATGTTGCGCGCCAAAGAGTCAGGGTGAATGCTTCAGTACGGGCTCACAGCATTGTACGGAAATCTCCGTTCATCCAGGGTTTTTGGTTGGGGTATGTCCGGATTGTTATTGTGGGTACAACATCAACACATTTTCTAATGACGCCTGTGACTGATGATGTATATTCCTCAATGTTGATGGATGAGACCTGGATGGATGAATCTTTGAACATATTCCAATCAGTATTCTCAAAAAAGTCTTGCAGCAATGAGTCTGCCTCCTCTGTCCAGTGCCTCACTATTCTCTGTGTCGGTGGCTCCCTTTTGAGTTGCTGCTTGTAGTTGGGGAGTAGGAACAGAGACATGATCTGATTGGCTGAAGTGTGGGCGGGGGAAGGCTTTGGACGCATCGTGGTTGTTTGTTTATACATGGCCCAGCACATCGTTTCCTCTTGTGGGGCAGGATACATCTTGGTGATATATATAATGTGTTTTAAACATGCTTGGTTAAAATCACCCACGACAATAAAGACTGCTTCCGGGTGAGAGGATTCTTGCTGGCTAATGATCTTGTACAGTTCGCTGAGTGCCGCCTTGGTGTTATGCTTGTGCAATACGAACCCAGTTGTAATATTAACACACAATCATTTCCTCTGTGTATAGTGGGGTCAGCATTTTAGCAAGTCGGGTGAACAGGAGCACAAGATATTTTCAACTTAGGTATACCAGGAATTTTTGTTGAAGAAACCCCTCCCCTTCTCTTACCAGAAGCCTCTGTTCTATCTATACGGAACATGAAAAAGCCATCAGTGGGTGTGCGCATGTGTGTGCACGCTGTCATGCTGCTGTCCCTAGACTCGGGTGTCAGGCACGTAGAGACACAGTGACTGCCCACTAGGGAATATTATTGTCCCTCCTCTGTCTTTCCCTCCTTTTTTCTCTTGCTTTCTCTCTCTGAGAAAGCAAACACTCCTCCATTTGTTTTTTGTTGACTTGAAGTACAACTCAAACGTTGAGGGGCATTTAGAGGCTCTTTCTCTCTCTCTCTCTCTCTCTGTTGTTTCATTTTCTCTGTCTCTTCTAGTGAAGTGTTGTGACAATGACTGTCAGAAACAGATTACTAGTTGGTTGGCGGGCCTGGCGAGGCGAGTGGCGTGTGTGTTGGTGTGAATACAACTGCAGAGGGGAGGACTCTCTCTAACCTGCTGCTATTAATACAACCTAATGAACATAATCTGGAGGACAGGTTATCCTCTTACGTTTGTTGGCTACATGGCTGGTTGCGGAGCACAGGGGAGGGGAGGGGGAGTGATAGAGAGAGAAGGAGAGGGAAAGCAGGCTATGCTGCAGATTCTTTCCTATTGCGCTCTTTATCTACAATGTCCTCTCTCTGCCGCTCGGAGTGAATAGAAAGCAAAACAGATGTTTGAAGCATAGTTTCGTTTCTCCCCCAACTGTCTCTATCTTTCTCTCTTTCCTTTCTTTCTCGCTCTCCCGTTCTCTCTGTTGTGGACTTGCCTAGCCAGAGGGGCAGTAGGACTAAGTGCCTCCTGTGCACTTGTGTATCAGTAGCTGATGTCAACCTCACTGACAATAACAAGAACTGAAACACTAGTTAACATCTCGTAGACAAACCCTTGTTCGCCTGTCATCTCGTTTCATCATGAATACTTTGAATACAGGAGCTCGGATATCAGGCTGCTGGACTGTAACAGGCTGCAGGTAAGTGCCTCCTCGCATTTATTTATATATTATTTTGATTCTACTGTCATTTGTCTTCTTTCTCTGTGTCTATATAGTTTACCCCTCTATCTCTGTGTTTAAGACTGAGCTCCATGTGAGCTGCGTCATTCATTTAATTTCATTGTATTTATTTAGCCAGGAAAGTCCATTCAGTAACACTTGCCACTGTTTTTCAGGGAGTCCTGTACATGCCTGTGTGTTTTCATTCCCTCCACTCCTCTATAGCAGTGACTAGTGAGTTATCCTTATCTGTCTTTCTCTTTTAAAGAGAATGGCTGGCAGAACATGACCAACCAATCTCTTCTATAGCTAGTGGCTTTAGTAGAATAAAAGTTTTTGTTGTGTGGTGATGGGTTAGCTATTTAGCTTATGTAATAGCTTACCTGAGGGGTATCTTATGAAGCAAGCTAGATCTACTCAGGGTTTTCTAAAGCTAACTAGCTTCAGTTAAAAGGTTCACCAGTACTCAAGCTTCATCAGTACTACGAAGGTGGATATTGCTCGTCCACCTGCTGCTAACTCTAGCAGGCTTGTAACTGTGCGTACATTTTTTATTTTTTTTATTTCACCTTTATTTAACCAGGTAAGCAAGTTGAGAACAAGTTCTCATTTACAATTGCGACCTGGCCAAGATAAAGCAAAGCAGTTCGACACATACAACGACACAGAGTTACACATGGAGTAAAACAAACATACAGTCAATAATACAGTAAAAAAAACAAGTCTATATACAATGTGAGCAAATTAGGTGAGAAGGGAGGTAAAGGCAAAAAAGGCCATGGTGGCAAAGTAAATACAATATAGCAAGTAAAACACTGGAATGGTAGTTTTGCAATGGAAGAATGTGCAAAGTAGAAATAAAAATAATGGGGTGCAAATAAATACATAAATTAAATACAGTTGGGAAAGAGGTAGTTGTTTGGGCTAAATTATAGGTGGGCTATGTACAGGTGCAGTAATCTGTAAAATGCTCTGACAGTTGGTGCTTAAAGCTAGTGAGGGAGATTGTTTCCAATTTAAGAGATTTTTGTAGTTCGTTCCAGTCATTGGCAGCAGAGAACTGGAAGGAGAGGCGGCCAAAGAAAGAATTGGTTTTGGGGGTGACTAGAGAGATATACCTGCTGGAGCGTGTGCTACAGGTGGGAGATGCTATGGTGACCAGCAAGCTGAGATAAGGGGGGACTTTACCTAGCAGGGTCTTGTAGATGACATGGAGCCAGTGGGTTTGGCGACGAGTATGAAGCGAGGGCCAGCCAACGAGAGCGTACAGGTCGCAATGGTGGGTAGTATATGGGGCTTTGGTGACAAAACGGATTGCACTGTGATAGACTGCATCCAATTTGTTGAGTAGGGTATTGGAGGCTATTTTGTAAATGACATCGCCAAAGTCGAGGATTGGTAGGATGGTCAATTTTACAAGGGTATGTTTGGCAGCATGAGTGAAGGATGCTTTGTTGCGAAATAGGAAGCCAATTCTAGATTTAACTTTGGATTGGAGATGTTTGATATGGGTCTGGAAGGAGAGTTTACAGTCTAACCAGACACCTAAGTATTTGTAGTTGTCCACGTATTCTAAGTCAGAGCCGTCCAGAGTAGTGATGTTGGACAGGCGGGTAGGTGCAGGTAGCGATCGGTTGAAGAGCATGCATTTAGTTTTACTTGTATTTAAGAGCAATTGGAGGCCACGGAAGGAGAGTTGTATGGCATTGAAGCTTGCCTGGAGGGTTGTTAACACAGTGTCCAAAGAAGGGCCGGAAGTATACAGAATGGTGTCGTCTGCGTAGAGGTGGATCAGAGACTCACCAGCAGCAAGAGCGACCTCATTGATGTATACAGAGAAGAGAGTCGGTCCAAGAATTTAACCCTGTGGCACCCCCATAGAGACTGCCAGAGGTCCGGACAGCAGACCCTCCGATTTGACACACTGAACTCTATCAGAGAAGTAGTTGGTGAACCAGGCGAGGCAATCATTTGAGAAACCAAGGCTGTCGAGTCTGCCGATGAGGATGTGGTGGTTGACAGAGTCGAAAGCCTTGGCCAGATCAATGAATACGGCTGCACAGTAATGTTTCTTATCGATGGCGGTTAAGATATCGTTTAGGACCTTGAGCGTGGCTGAGGTGCACCCATGACCAGCTCTGAAACCAGATTGCATAGCAGAGAAGGTATGGTGAGATTCGAAATGGTCGGTAATCTGTTTGTTGACTTGGCTTTCGAAGACCTTAGAAAGGCATGGTAGGATAGATATAGGTCTGTAGCAGTTTGGGTCAAGAGTGTCCCCCGCTTTGAAGAGGGGGATGACTGCAGCTGCTTTCCAATCTTTGGGAATCTCAGATGACACGAAAGAGAGGTTGAACAGGCTAGTAATAGAGGTGGCAACAATTTCGGCAGATAATTTTAGAAAGAAAGGGTCCAGATTGTCTAGCCCGGCTGATTTGTAGGGGTCCAGATTTTTCAGCTCTTTCAGAACTTCAGCTGAATGGATTTGGGAGAAGGAGAAATGGGGAAGGCTTGGGCGAGTTGCTGTTGGGGGTGCAGTGCTGTTGACCGGGGTAGGAGTTGCCAGGTGGAAAGCATGGCCAGCCGTAGAAAAATGCTTATTGAAATTCTCAATTATGGTGGATTTATCAGTGGTGACAGTGTTTCCTATCTTCAGTGCAGTGGGCAGCTGGGAGGAGGTGTTCTTATTCTCCATGGACTTTACAGTGTCCCAGAACTTTTTAGAGTTAGTGTTGCAGGAAGCAAATTTCTGCTTGAAAAAGCTAGCCTTGGCTTTTCTAACTGCCTGTGTATAACGGTTTCTAGCTTCCCTGAACAGCTGCATATCACGGGGCTGTTTGATGCTAATGCAGAACGCCATAGGATGTTTTTGTGTTGGTTAAGGGCAGTCAGGTCTGGGGAGAACCAAGGGCTATATCTGTTCCTGGTTCTAATTTTCTTGAATGGGGCATGTTTATTTAAGATTGTTAGGAAGGCATTTAAAAAAAATATCCAGGCATCCTCTACTGACGGGATGAGATCAATATCCTTCCAGGACACCCCGGCCAGGTCGATTAGAAAGGCCTGCTCGCTGAAGTGTTTCAGGGAGCGTTTTACAGTGATGAGTGGAGGTCGTTTGACCGCTGACCCATTACGGATGCAGGCAATGAGGCAGTGATCGCTGAGATCTTGGTTGAAGACAGCAGAGGTGTATTTAGAGGGGAAGTTGGTTAGGATGATTTCTATGAGGGTGCCCATGTTTAAGGCTTTGGGGGGGTACCTGGTAGGTTCATTGATAATTTGTGTGAGATTGAGGGCATCAAGTTTAGATTGTAGGATGGCTGGGGTGTTAAGCATGTTCCAGTTTAGGTCGCCTAGCAGCACGAGCTCTGAAGATAGATGGGGGGCAATCAGTTCACATATGGTGTCCAGAGCACAGCTGGGGGCAGAGGGTGGTCTATAGCAGGCGGCAACGGTGAGAGACTTGTTTTTAGAGGGGTGGATTTTTAAAAGTAGAAGTTCAAATTGTTTGGGTACAGACCTGGATAGTAGGACAGAACTCTGCAGGCTATCTTTACAGTAGATTGCAACACCGCCCCCTTTGGCAGTTCTATCTTGTCTGAAAATGTTGTAGTTTGGAATTAAAATTTCTGAATTTTTGGTGGTCTTCCTAAGCCAGGATTCAGACACAGCTAGAACATCCAGGTTGGCAGAGTGTGCTAAAGCAGTGAAAAGAACAAACTTAGGGAGGAGGCTTCTAATGTTAACATGCATGAAACCAAGGCTATTACGGTTACAGAAGTCATCAAAAGAGAGCGCCTGGGGAATAGGAGTGGAGCCAGGCACTGCAGGGCCTGGATTCACCTCTACATCGCCAGAGGAACATAGGAGAAGAAGAATAAGGGTACGGCTAAAAGCAATAAGAATTGGTCGTCTAGAACGTCTGGAACAGAGAGTAAAAGGAGGTTTCTGGGGGCGATAAAATAGCATCAAGGTATAATGTACAGACAAAGGTATGGTAGGATGTGAATACAGTGGAGGTAAACCTAGGTATTGAGTGATGAAGAGAGAGATATTGTCTCTAGAAACATCATTGAAACCAGGAGATGTCATTGCATGTGTGGGTGGTGGAACTAATAAGTTGGATAAGGTATAGTGAGCAGGACTAGAGGCTCTACAGTGAAATAAGCCAATAAACACTAACCAGAACAGCAATGGACAAGACATATTGACATTAAGGAGAGGCATCCTTAGTCGAGTGATCAAAAGGGTCCAGGGAGTGGAGAGGTTGGTTTGGGGGTCACGGCGATTTAGACAGCTAGCCAGGACATCGGTAGCAAGCTAGCATAGGATGGAGGTCTGTTGTTAGCCACCTCTTGCGTTCCGTCAGTAGATTAGTGGAGTTCCGTGTTGTAGAGGGGATTAGTCCAAATCACACAACAACAAAAAAATTCAAACAATATATATAGTTATATAGGCCCAAGAAGAAACATAGTAATAATAAAATAAATAAATTGTCCGATTGTCTATTCTGAGAGCAGCCGGTAAGACAGCTAACGGTTAGCAGGCCGCAGATGGGCGTTCAGGTAACGTCGCGACGGAGGAGCCAGCCGGATCTCCTTCGGGTAGATAACGTCGGCAGTCCAGTTGTGAAGGCCCGGTGGGGCTCCGCGTAGGCAGTAAAACGGGTCCGGATAGGTGACTGCAGCCCAGGAGTGATTGACGGAGCTCAGGAGTGATTGACGGAGCTGGCTAGCTCCGGAGTAATTGATGTTTGCTCCGGAATCGACGAAAGCAGATAGACACACGGATAGCAGCCAGCTAGCTGTGAGATCCGGGAGTGAATGTCCAGAGAGCAGTTGAAATCCAGGGACATGGAGAAAAATCGGTCCGGTATGTTCCGTTCGAGCGCTGCGCCGTACAAAACTGGCGATAGATTTTCGAGTTAAAGGATAGCTGATGACCACAAACCGTGGTTAGCTGAATACTAACGAGTTGCCAGTAAAGAAGCTAACTAGCTTCTGGCTAGCTCCTGGCTAGCTTCTGGCTAGCTTCTTGGAGTTTCTGGCTAGCTTCTGGCTAGCTTCTTGGAGGATTGCAGATTTGAGGTAAATAATACGTATTTATACATATCAATTGGTGAGGCAGGTTGCAGGAGAGTGTATTGAAGATGAGTTGATGGAAAATAAAAATAAAATGTATGTGAAAAAAGTTGTAAATATATATATATACACGACACGACAAGACGAGGACAAAAGACGTCTGAACTGCTATGCCATCTCGGGCTATCAATAGGGACAGATATGTGAAAAAAGAAAGATGAACAGAGCAAGGGAGACGAAGACGGAGATTGAGGGACAGAGAGAGAGAGAGTGGGAAAGATGGAGAGAGGGGCAGTGAAAAAAAGGATGTCGAACATAGCTAGTTTACACCGAACTCTTCATTAAGACAATGCTGAAACATAAATCCATGGTCGAGTCAGTGCCACTCTTTCATTTGTACCGAAATCCAAATGAAAAAAAAGTTATCTTGCAAATTCAGCAGGCTATGGTTTGAAAGAGGCTTTTAGAAGGGCCGTCTTATTACTTATCGTTAATGCCATCTTTATTTTATTACTTATCGTTAATGCCATCTTTATTTTATTACTTATCGTTAATGCCATCTTTATTTTATTACTTATCGTTAATGCCAACTTTATTTTATTACTTATAGTTAATGCCAGCTTTATTTTATTACTTATCGTTAATGCCAGCTTTAGTGTCACGTTCTGACCTTAATTTCCTTTGTTTTGTATTTATTTAGTATGGTCAGGGCGTGAGTTGGGTGGGTTGTCTATGTTTGTTTTTCTAGGTTTTGGGAATTTCTATGTTTCGGCCTAGTATGGTTCTCAATCAGAGGCAGGTGTCATTAGTTGTCTCTGATTGAGAATCATACTTAGGTAGCCTGGGTTTCACTGTGTGTTTGTGGGTGATTGTTTCCGTGTCTGTGTTTGTTCGCCACACGGTACTGTTTCGGTTTTGTTCACGTTTATTGTTTTGTATTCATTGAGTGTTCAGTTCATGTTTTTAAATAAACAACCATGGACACTTACCACGCCGCATCTTGGTCCGATCCTTGCTACACCTCCTCTTCAAACGAAGAGGAGGAAAACCCTTACATTTAGTTTATTACTTATCGTTAATGCCATCTTTATTTTATAACTTATTGTTAATGCCATCTTTATTTTATTACTTATCGTTAATGCCATCTTTGGTGTGCTTATCAATGCACAAGCATCTCTTTTCCCACTCCTATCTATGTATTTTTATCTATATATATTTCTTCACAACGTTTTACATTGTGTGAAGTTTAAATACATTCTGTCATTACTAAATGTGCAATGTGATATATTTTAACATTGTTATTTTTTCACATACAATACTAATTTGATTAATTAAATATTGAATTATTCGTCCTCCTGTGGGTAGTTTGGGTAATGTCAGGTTATCAAATCGTATTAGTCGCATGTGCCGAACAGGTATTATAGTTAAACAACCTCATAGTGAAATGCTTACTTATGAGCCCATACTGACAATACAGTTTTAAAAAATAATAAGAAATAAAATAACTAGTAATTAAAGAGTAGCAGTAAAATAAAAATAGCAAGACTATATACAGGGGGTACCGGTACAGAGTCAATGTGCGGGGGCACCGGCTTATTGAGGGAATATGTACATGTAGATGTAGGTAGTTATTAAAGTGACTATGCATAGATGATAACAACAGAGAGTAGCAGCGGTGTAAAAGAGGGGGGTGGGGGGGTGGAAATGCAAATAGTCTGGGTAGCCATTTGATAAGATGTTCAGATGTCTTATGGCTTGGGGGTAGAAGCTGTTTAGAAGCCTATTGGACCTAGACTTGGAGCTCCGGTACTGCTTGCTGTGCGGTAGCAGAGAGAACAGTCTACTATGACTAGGGTGGCTGGAGTCTTTGACAATTTTTAGGGCCTTCCTCTGGCACCGCCTGGTATAGAGGTCCTGGATGGCAGGAAGCTTGGCCCCAGTGATGTACTTGGTCGTTTGCACTACCCTCTGTAGTGCCTTGCGGTCGGAGGCCGAGCAGTTGTCATACCAGGCAGTGAGGCAACCAGTCAGGATGGTGCAGTTATAGAACCTTTTGAGGATTTGAGGACCCATGCCAAATCTTTTCAGTCTCCTGAGGGGGAATAGGTTTTGTCATGCCCTCTTCATGACTGTCTTGGTGTGCTTGGACCATGTTAGTTTGTTAGTGATGTGGACGCTAAGGAACTTGAAGCTCTCAACCTGCTCCACTGCAGCCCCGTCGATGAGAATGGGGGCATACTCGGTCCTCTTTTTAATGTAGTCCACAATCATCTCCTTTGTCTTGATCACGTTGAGGGAGAGGTTGTTGTTCTGGCACCACAAGGCCAGGTCTCTGATCTCCTTCCTATAGGCTGTCTCGTCGTTGTCGGTGATCAGGCCTACCACTGTTGTGTCATCGGCAAACTTAATGATGGTGTTGGAGTCGTGCCTGGCCGTGCAGTCATGAGTGAACAGGCAGTACAGGAGGGAACTGAGCACGCACCCATGAGGGGCCCCTGTGTTGAGGATCAGTGTGGCGGATGTGTTGATACCTACCCTTACCAACTGGGGGCGGCCCGTCAGGAAGTCCAGGATCCAGTTGCAGAGGGAGGTGTTTAGTCACAGAGTCCCTAGTTTAGTGATGACCTTTGAGGGCACTATGGTGTTGAACGCTGAGCTGTATTCAATGAATAGCATTCTCACGTAGGTGTTAATTTTGTCCGGGTGGGAAAGGACTGTGTAGAGTGCAATGGAGATTGCATCATCTGTGGATCTGTCAGGGCGGATTGCAAATTGGAGGGGTCTGGGGTTTCTGGGATAATGGTGTTGATGTGAGCCATGACCAGCCTTTCAAAGCACTTCATGGCTACCAACGGGTGTGCTACGGGTCGGTAGTAATTTAGGCAGGTTACTTTAGTGTTCATGGGCACAGGTACTATAGTGGTCTGCTTTAAACATGTTGGTATTACAGACTCGGACAGGCAGAGGTTGAAAATGTCAGTGAAGACACCTACCAGTTGGTCAGCGCATGCTCGCAGTACATGTCCTGGTAATCCGTCTGGCCCTGCGGCCTTGTGAATGTTGACCTGTTTAAAGGTCTTACTCGCATCGGCTGCAGAGAGCGTGATCACACAGTCTTCCAGATCAGCTGGTGCTCTCATGCATGTTTCAGTGTCATTTGCCTCGAAGCGAGCATAGAAGTAGTTTAGCTCGTCTGGTAGGCTCGTGTCATTGGGCAGCCGATGTAGTACGATTCGATCTTTGTCCTGTATTGAATCTTTGCCTGTTTGATGGTTGGTCGGAGGGCATAGCAGGATTTTTTATAAGCTTCCGGGTTACATTCTCCCTCCTTGAAAGCGGCAGCTATAGCCTTTAGCTCAGTGCAGACTGGTTGGTGTATGTACACACGGTCACTGTGGTGACGACATCATCTATGCACTTATTGATGAAGCCAATGACTGATGTGGTGTACTCCTCAATGCCATCGGAGGAATCCCTGAACATATTCCAGTCTGTGGTAGCAAAACAGTCCTGTAGTTTAGCATCTGCTTCATCTGGCCACTTTTTTATTGTTCGAGTCACTGGTGCTTCCTGCTTTAATTCTTTCTTGTAAGCAAGAATCAAGAGGATATAATTATGGTCAGATTTGCCAAATGGAGGGTGAGGGAGAGCTTTGTATGCAGCTCTGTGTGTGGAGTAAAGGTGGTCCAGAGTTTTTTCCCTCTGGTTGCACATTTAACATGCTGATAGAAATTTGGTAAGACGGATTTAAGTTTCCCTGCATTAAAGTCCCCAGCTTCTAGGAGCGCCGCCTCTGGGTGAGCCTTTTCCTGTTTGCTTATGCCAGAATACAGCTAATTCAGTGCTATCCTAGTACCAGCGTCAGTCTGTGGTGGTATGTAGACAACTATGAAAAATACAGATGAAAGCTCTCTAGGTAGATAGTGTGGTCTACAGCTTATCATGAGATACTCTACCTCAGGTGAGCAAAACCTTGAGACTTCCTTAGATATCGTACACCGGCAGTTATTTACAAAAATACGTAGTCTGCTGTCCCTTGTCTTACCAGATGCCGCTGTTCTATCCTGCCGGTACAGCGTATAACCTGCCAGCTGTATGTTGATAATGTCATCGTTCAGCCACTACTCCGTGAAGCACAAGATGTTACAGTTTTGAATGTCCCGTTGGTAGTTTAATCTTCCGCTTAGGTCATCGATTTTATTTTCCAAAGATTGCACGTTTGCTAGCAGAATGGAAGGAAGTGGGGGTTTATTCGATCGCTTATGAATTCTCAGAAGGCTTCCTTTTGTTCCATAAAGGTTATTTTTATACCCAAAATACCTCAGTTTGTTTGTCGCGTTATGTTCAGAAATCCACAGGAAAGAGCGGTCACGACCCACCATATTGTTTACTGTTATTATCAGCGCCAGGGGTCCTGGATAGGTCCTCCATCTGGACTAGATAGTTTTCTCTTGTTTGCTGTTCTCTTTTATATAGACTTTCATGTTTGCATTTTTGTGCGCATTGTAGTGTGAGATCGTAATTGACACATTTATGTGTAAGAGATGTGTGTATCTGTGTAACTATGCAGTGAGGGCACGTTTTATGGCACCCTGGCTTGGCTTTAATTGATAACCCAGATTAGGGTTGGGCGGTATCCAGTATTTAATTTGTCATACCTTTTCTGTACTGTCGTGTCTTTACTATCATTAACTGAAGACTGATAGTTTTTATCAAATATTCTCTGTAATTAGTTATTATGTGATTAGACTGATTAATCATGTAACCGTAAATACTAGGACGTCGGGGCACCAAGGAAAAATATTCAGATTACAAAGTTATAATTTCCTAAAATAACTTTTCAGATATTTTATCTGGTCAATTAGTCTTCGAATTAATGAATTATTTACTTTACCTCACGTTAGTCTCATTCCAAACATCATAAATTGTTGGTTATCTGCACGATCCCAGTCTTCACTATGAGTCATCCATACATCAATTGTCTTAAATCATTTATTTATTACTAACTAAGTAATTCACAGAAATGCATAAACAAACAAGGTAAATGTAATGATAGGAGAATGTGCCCTTGTTGGCTAAACCGGCATGGCGGCTTGTTAGACAAAAGGGGGTCGACTAAGAAGTCACTTCAGAGTGATAATTATAACAATTGAAATGCTAATCCTTTACACATGAACGCTCACTCATTCGGGAACAATTGCAATCAATTTATATATTTACGCTCAGTGAGTCGTCTTGATCGCTGGTCTAAAGTTTGTTTCTTTTGTAGAATTGTCCGTCTCTCTCCCTATCTCTCTCGGTTGGAGGGGATAGTTCAGAGTGACATTCATTCGTTTCGTTATAGAATGGATGTTTCGGCGGTTGTCTTTCTTCGCATTCAATGATACCGATGCCCTAGCTGCAGATTAGTAATTAATATCAAAGACTTGTTCTTATTCTGTCGGTATCGATAGTCTAAGAGTTTAATCACGTGGTATGGTTAAAAGATTCAGCAATGGTCTACAACCTTTGTCTCCTCCTCTAATGGAGAAAAACATGGTCTGCAACCTTTTAGCCATCTCGTAATTGAGGTAAGCTCAGTCTGCTGGTTCGAAAACCCGAGTGGGGGTTTTATTCGGAAGGGCCGAAAAAGAGCTGTCCCAGGAGGCCTGACCCTCACTGGGCCCAGGGGCAGTCCTCTGATTTAGTTCAAATCAAAAGGGAATTGTATTTTTCTTCATTAAACAGTCCAAAATCATATTACACAATTATACAAACAGTATCATACCCACTCATTCATCTTATACAACAATTAGATGTAAACCTCATACCTGAGGCTATTATATAAACAGCGTTATGGTAATGTTGCCACACTGTCTCCCATGAGCTTCCCCAAGTTGTGACAAATGGACCAGTTCGTAGCTGGATTCTTCACCGATCTTTTATACTTTCTCCGGAACATGAAATTTGTTCGTACCTCAAAGTTCTGTGAGGTGGAAGGATTTCCTTTGTCCTCTGTGAAAATGTACCCTCTCTATATACTGTGTGTCCATGAGGAGATCCTCAGGAATTTACGACGTCTCTCTGACCACAGCAACCTAGTTGAAGGAGGAAAGGGGGAGGCAGGGAGAGGGGGATGGGGCTTGTTATACCCAAAGAGGCCAACGTAATGACAGTACCGTACCGGGAGATACGGTATTACTGAATATGAACACAAGGGGGTGCCATTAAAAAATGAATCTATATATCCATGGCCATGGCAAATGCATATCTGGAGCCCTAAACTGGAAATAATTAATTTGACACATCTTAGAATTCTTATAGTTATACTTAATTGGGCTGTCCCCGACAGCTCGTTTTTTTGGGCTGGCCCCCCCAAATCTTGGTCAACCAAAAGTCATCTGTTTTTTCGACCAATCAATTGGTCAACATTTTTAAACATGTATTTTTCCATATATATATATATAGACACACCCTATGTGTTTTAATAAAAATCAACTATACACATTGAGTTTGGCTGATGCTTAAACAGAGATCTAAACCCCCCGAAGTTTCCGGTAATAGGAGAGGAGAAGGCAACCTTTCTCATGTTGGATGCCAATTTATCTTACCATTTCTACCGATCTGCGTGCCAGTTAAGGTTTTCATATGCACATTTTCGTGAAACAGTTTAATTTTAAATAGTCTTCATCTCAAAACCATTGTCATGTGGTTAATCAAAATGATATCCAAATCTAATCTGATACAAACCTAAAATGTCAAAATAGCCTACAATAAAGCCAACAAATAAAAGCATTGCAGCCAGCAGGTAGACAATATCCTGATAAAAATAAATATCCTATAAATCACATTGGCTACACATGACCAGTCTGCAACAAACCTGAAACATTGTATCAACTATTAACTTGGGTCCAGCCCCAAAGCTTGCACTAGCGAAATTGCAACATTGTATACAATTTTACAGAGTTTCCCCTCTCATGACAGACACAGCTGTAGGCTATTTGTGCAAGGGATAAGAAGCAGTGCTTGACTTGGGGAGGAGCTCACCGGAGCCGCGTACCGGCACCTCAAATGTTCTACTGCTTGAGCTCCTGTTCCTCTTATAGAATACTAGCTCAAAAGTATTGTGGAGCTTCTGCACCTAAATATAAACAGTACCAGCACCCAAAATGAGTACCGGAACCTATTTCAGTCCAAGTCAAGCACTGATAAGAAGTAATCAGGTAGGCTTATTAAGCGTAACATTTTTCACTTTGAGAGCTGGAAAGATTTTTCAGGTAGCCTATAGGCCTACTTCTATGTGTGTGTCCTTACTCAACATGGACAGGAGAGCTCAGAACAAAAGACAATTACTAAATGGACTAAACTCGTAAATGGGATGAAATAAACTAAAACTTGTTTCTCACAAGTGTAGCATAGGTTGTGCACTCTGCAAACAATGTGTCCTCTCAGACAATGAGAACAAGAGGACTGGAATAATGTGTTCCAAGCTCCAACAGTGCAGTAGTATCTAACAATTCACACCAATACACACAAATCTAGAAGTAAAAGAATGGAATTAAGAAACATATAAATGTTAGGACGAGCAATGTCGGTGTGGCATTGACTAAAATACAGTAGAATACATTATATACATATGAAATGAGTAATGCAGTATGTGAACGTTATTAAAGTGAGCAGTGATTCCATGTCTATGTACAGGGCAGCAGCCTCTAAGGTACAGGGTTGAGTAACTGGGTGGTAGCCGGTAAGTGTTCTGCTACTGATACATAGGACAAGAAATTGATATAGACTAACAATCAAATGCAAACAATTCACACAGTGAATGTGCACAAATTGGCAGGAGATAGAGCATTCTGGAGAGAAAAGTGCATTGTACATCTGGGCGCAGGGTCAATCCGATGTCTGCATTGGCCATGCAGCATTTACTGTGATATGGCCAGATTTCAGGGCATTCATACATTCATTCTTGCGCTTCACGGAGCAGTGCAGAGCTGTTGTCAAGGAAGTCAGTTTGTGTTTATACAGGATGTACCGCCCCCACCTACCGTCAACCAATCATGTCAATGCGGAGCTATACAGAGCCCTCCGCATTGTTACAACATTTGGGAGGCGCATGACGATGAGCTCGATTTGGCCTCTGCATGCCTCTGGAGGCTCCACAATTGCATCCCACCCTCCATATGGAGCCTACTACCACATTTTCGGATCAAGCATAAATTGACTTTCAGTCTAGACACACCTACTCATTCCAGGGTTTTTCTTTATTTTTACTATTTTCTACATTGTAGAATAATAGTGAAGACATCAACACTATGAAATATCACATATGGAATCATGTAGTTACCAAAAAAGTGTTAAACAAACCAAAATGTATTTTATAATTTAGATTCTTCAAAGTAGCCACCCTTAGCCTTGATGACAGCTTTGCACACTTGGCATTCTCTCATCCAGCTTCAGCTGGAATGCTTTTCCAACAGTCTTGAAGGAGTTCCCACATATGCAGAGCACTTGTTGGCTGCTTTTCCTTCACTCTGCAGTCCAACTCATTCCAAATCATCTCAATTTGTTTGAGGTCGGGTGATTGTGGAAGCCAGGTCATTTGATGCAGCACTCAATCACTCTCCTTCTTGGTCAAATAGACCATACACAGCCTGGAGGTGTGTTGGGTCATTGTCCTGTTGAAAATAAAATAAAAATGATAGTCCCACTAAGCGCAAACCAGATGGGATGGTATATCGCTGTAGAATGCTGTGGTAGTCATGCTGGTTAAGAGTGCCTTGAATTCTAAATAAATCCCCAACAGGGTCACCAGCAAAGCACCATCACACCTCCTCCTCCATGCTTCACGGTCGGAACCACACATGCAGAGATCATCCATTCACCTACTCTGCGTCTCACAAAGACACGGCAGTTGGAACCAAAATTCTCAAATTTGGACTCTTTAGACCAAAGGACAGATTTCCACCAGTCTAATGTTCATTGCTCATATTTCTTGGCCCAAGCAGGTCTTATTATTGGTGTCCTTTAGTAGTGGTTTCTTTGCAGCAATTCGACCATGAAGTCCTGATTCACGCAGTCTCATCTGAACAGTTGATGTTGAGATGTGTCTGTTACTTGAACTCTGTGAAGCATTTATTTGGACTGCAATCTAAGGTGTAGTTAACTCTAATGAACTTATCCTCTGCAGCAGAGGTAACTCTGGGTCTTAATTTCCTGTGGCGGTCCTCATGAGAGACAGTTTCATCATAGAGCTTAATGTTTTTTGTGATTGCACTTGAAGAAACTTTCAAAGTTCTTGACATTTTCCGTATTGACTCACCTCCATGTCTTAAAGTAATGATGGACTGTCATTTCTCTTTGCTTATTTGAGCTGTTCTTGCCATAATATGGACTGTGCTTTTTACCAAATAGGGGTATCTTCAGTATACCACCCCTACTTTGTCACAACACAACTGGTTGGCTCAAATTAATTTAGAAGGAAAGAAATTCCACAAATTATTTCATAGATTTGATTCCATTATTATTCTTCAATGTAGAAAATAGTAACAATAAAGAAAATCCCTTGAATGAGTAGGTGTGTCCAAACGTTTGACTGGTTCTGTTTACAGTATTTTTAACGGTATTGAAAATGATATCATCTGTATTTTTGAAATATCCATAGATACGGTATAAAGTCCAGATAAACTCTCCTTCTTTGTATGGATGGATCTCTGTGTTGCTTTTCATAAAGAATGGGAAAAGCAGGTGCAGAAAAGAAATGGTATGCAGAGGCTGCCATGCACTTCTCCCCACTCCCTCTCCAAGCTGCCTTGGGTGGGATGGGTCTGGTATGAAAACACTGAGCTTTTCAAACCCTGATGTCTACCTGCCACCTTTGACCCCTTGCTTGTTCCACTTGAAGTTATTTAGGCTATAAAGCCGTGGGGTGGAGTAGCACAGGCGAGTGGAGCCACACAGGTAGTGAAAGTCCAGAACAGGCAGGAACATCTACTACGTACCTACCTACCCGGGACTTTCTCCTACCACATAAATGGGTTCCGGGTTCTTACAAACCTCTAAGGGAGAGGTATGGATCTCTCGCTTAATACAGTAAGTAGGTGGACACACACACACACACACACACACACACACACACATATATATATAATGAGCGAGAGAGATGTTAATTGATTTGGCAATGTTGACATATGTTTCCCATGCCAATAAAGCCCTTAAATTGAATTGAATTGAAATGAGAGAGAGAGAATAGGAGAGAAAGAGAGAAATAAAGAAAAGTTTAGTGAAGCTACAAGGCAGACAGCTAGAAGTGTGTTTAGACAAATGGTTTAGGCACCAGGGTTGCATGGGGACTAACCTGCTAGACAGCTAAACCGCCTCTAGACATAATGGCTTTGTGAAAGGCTTGTTAGGAATGTGATAGGTTAGGTTGGTTGTCCTGGATTGTACTGGTGGTGACTTCAATTAGATCAGAGACTGAGACTGAGTGGTTTAGGTATATTTTCTTACTGAGTTTAATCAAATGAGTGTGAGACTGACTATCCTTATTGTGGGCATGTTTTAAGAACAAAGTTGCATTTCACATGTCGAGTCATGGTGGCTGTAGTATGTTGGAGGGAATGGACTAAGCACTTTCCACGCAGCGTATTCTGTTCCATGTCAGACAGTCTTTGTGTGGTTTGAGTTGGGGCTGCGATCTTGATAGAATAGTAATAGATGCATTTGAATGCCCTCCCCACCTCCCTGTATTGAGCTCTTGGTCTGATGCCATCCCATGCCCATGCGTCCAATGAAAACCAATTTACTCTGTAGGTCTACGTGTATCAATGTCTGTTGCAAGTACCTGTGAACCAATCACAGTTGTTCTAATGTTGTGACATCCAGCGATCGGGTCTGGGTTGGTGTTAGATTTGCATATCCATTATGTGCATACAAATTCACACTGGCAGGTTCAAAGTACCAATGCTGTGTTCGCAACCAAGTGGGAGGTAGGAATTTACCATTTGTGAAGTCGTAAATACCAGTTGGATGCATTCACATGCTTTGAACTTGTTGCGAACAAGTTGCTTAAACCATAAACTAAAACTACAGCTATCATGCTTGTAAACAAGTGATAGTGTTCAAAACCATGAATACATTTATTAAATTATATTTTGTTGTTGCATATAACTGCCGAAAACTATGGTATTAAGATAATTACCTTAGTACAGTGGTTGCTCCACTAAAAGTTGTGTGATTATGCTGCGGGATTTAGAGGTCATTTGTAGTTTAGTGCGGAACCCTGCGTCACCACTTCTTTGCTCCAGACCAGCACAAGGGGGATTTAGAGCACTGATTATGCTTTTGGGTCCTACTGTGTCTCTGAACATGAATGGGTGACACAAACCTAAAAAGAAACTGATAATTGTGCACAACTTCAGTATTACTTACTTGTTACACTAAGGTTTTACTAATTATTTTTATTTATTAGGATTATTTTGTTCTTACCTTAGTACTGTATGCCACTCCCGACCAGTCATTTTTGAACCTTTATTTAACTAGGCAAGTCAGTTAAGAACAAATTCTTATTTTCAATGACGGCCTAGGAACAGTGGATTAACTGCCTGTTCAGGGGCAGAACGGGGGTTTGAACATGCAACCTTCTGGTTACTAGTCCAACACTAGTACAGCGCCTGAGTGGTGTAATGGTCTAAGACACTGCATAGCAGCTCAAGCTATGTTGCTACAGATGCTGGTTCAATACCCATGCTGGCCTTGACTTGGAGACCCATGAGATGACTGTAGGTTTTTGGTTTTTCTCCCTCTAAAAACAGAAATAATTCTAAATAACGAACTGGCTTTATTTACAAATTAGTAATAATGTCTCACCCCATGATCAAGAATGTCCTTTATCGCTCATTTTACATTATTTGAAAACAAAATCATCTCCAAAATATTTTTATTTATTCAGCTAAGAGATTATTATTATTAATTTAGAATTATATAAAAACCCGTTGGATATTCTCACAGATATATTAATAACCCTGTTATTAGCAGGACAATATATATTGGTCATATTGGTCATGGCTCCCGAGTGGCGCACATTGGTATTGCCTTGCAGTTCTCCAGCTGTATCCACTGAAAGTGCACAAGGTTCAAGGCACGAGGGCAGGGGGCAAGGGATAGGTTGCAGAGCAGCGCACAGAAGACCGACCTAGCCCATGGGGAAGGGAGGGGGAGGAAGGGCTAGGGGGTGGACCCCCACCCCGCCACACTGGCAACACTTTAATGGGCATTGCACTAATAATGGCGCTGACTAGGAAAACATTCCCGCTGTTCTGTTCTTAGTGCCAGTCAGCAGGTTCAAACTAAAACAATGTAACTAATAATGGCATCTTATGCTTTCATTAATAAAATAATTATAAAAATACTCTTTCAAAATGCGGTTGTTTATTCAGTTATGGACCCATAACGAATTACTATGGGAATAAATATCACTGAATTACAGAAATATCCTCCAATCCTCTGTGTAATTATTGGCAGAGAGTCACGTCATATTTTTCGATATACTGTAGGCCTACCGTAGGCGACATGACTAGTGTTGAGTTATATGCTGTTAAAAGTGGTGTAGGTCTTATTTAAAGAGCATATTGAAGGATTTGAAGCAATAGCCTACAACTATTTTAGCACCGTTTTGTGCTGCTCTGGGACAAGCATGGAGACTGGTCTTGATAATCATTATCAATAATTTGATTTAGATTTTCACTGAATCTCCGTTTGGGTAGTGGTTAGACTAGAATTAGAAAATTAGGATGTAAAAATGTCATGCTCTTAATGTAACCTTTATTTAACTAGGCAAGTCAGTTAAGAACAAATTCTTATTTACAAGGACAGCCTACAACTACCTCCCCATCGGGGAATTGAGCCCCGGTCTCCTGCGTGCCAGCACGACACAGGGATTATTTAGCTAAATAGCCCAGTGCTGTAGACTACTCCCGACCGTCACGTTGTACAGCGCCATATTTTCCGTTCCATCCTAATGGAAATCCAGAGGGATTTTCACTTTTCTTGGAATAGAAACACTGTAATATTAACCTCTCTGGGATATGTGGGTCTAGCGTCCCACCTGGCCAAATGCCAGTGAAAATGCAGAGCGCCAAATTCAAATAAATTACTATAAAAATAAAACTTTCATGAAATCACACATGTAAGATACCAAATTAAAGCTACACTTGTTGTGAATCCAGCCAACATGTCAGATTTCTAAAAGTATTTTCAGCGAAAGCAAACGATGCTATTATTTGAGGATAGCACCTCCGTAAACAAAGAGAGAAACCATATTTCAACCCTGCAGGCGCGACACAAAACGCAGAAATAAAAATATAAATCATGCCTTACCTTTGACAAGCTTCTTTTGTTGGCACACCAATATGTCCCGTAAACATCACAAATGGTCCTTTTGTTCGATTAATTCCGTCGATATATATCCAAAATGTCCATTTATTTGGCGTGTTTGATCCAGAAAAACACTGGTTCCAACTTGCGCAATGTGACTACAAAATATCTCAAAAGTTACCTGTAAACTTTGTCAAAACATTTCAAACTACTTTTGTAATACAACTTTAGGTATTTTTTAAAGTAAATAATCAATAAAATTGAAGACGGGATGATCTGTGTTCAATACAGGAAGAAAACAAACTGACTCTAAATTTCTGGTCACGCGCCTCTCTATCTAACAGTACACTTGAAGTGACCCTCGTTTTGAACAGGGCTACTTCTTCATTACACAAAGGAAAAACCTCAACCAATTTCTAAAGACTGGTGACATCCAGCGGTACATGGAAGCGGTAGGAACTGCAAGAAGGTTCCTTAGAAATCTGGATTCCCAATGAAAACACATTGAAAAAAGAGTGACCACCCCCCAAAAAAATCTAAATTGCTTGTCCTCGGGGTTTCGCCTGCTACATAAGTTCTGTTATACTCACAGGCGTGATTCAAACAGTTTTAGAAACTTCAGTGTGTCTTCTATCCAAATCTACTAATAATATGCATATTATCTTCTGGAGATGAGTAGCAGGCAGTTGAATTTGGGCATGCATTTCATCCGGATGTGAAAATACTGCCCCCTGTCACCAAGAAGTTAAAGGACGAACCACTGTAGGTGACGTCAGAGGTTAGCTTGTGGGAAAGTGGGAGCTCTGGATGATAGAGGAGTCCCACTAGTAATTACCAGTTGGAGGGGCATTCAATTGGATTTTTCCCAGTCGTATGTGGTAAATTCCCACTTGGTTATGAATGAAGCATTATACTCTCTCTGTCAAAGATGGGTCTGCTAAGAGAGCTCATCTTGCAAGATCCTTGCCATGTTTATGAGTCTATTTAGCAACGGTAGGCATTTCAGTAGTTAGTGGTAACTAAAATAAGTAGTTATACTAGTCATATAAGCAGGGTTTCATTTGTTTTATGTTGCAACTATCCAAGTGTTGATGTACTGTAACCCTGATCAACAACAGACGCAACAGTCCCCTTCCTCCCCCACCAGTGAACACAAGCTGACTCTCAGGGGACAAAGGCTTAGCCTCAGGTCACACTTACACAACCAACCAGTGATCTTGCATTTGTCTTAGAAACCAACAACCTGTCTGTGTTAATGTGCATGGTAACTGTGATGTGAGCTTGTGTGCCCTTGAGAAAGTTATTGAGAAGAGGGGAAGAAATTGAGAAAAGGGGATGGGGATTGATTCTATCACATGATTGACTTATATTCAGTGGTTTGTATAGGAAGCAGTATACTCAGGCTAAACAATGTACTTGGAGTAAACAGAGCACTGATCAAGGGTCCATCGTAAAAAGCAACATGCGATCATTGATGACTGATTCCTTCTGATGGTTGGTTCTCTGTGTTAATCAATGTAGAAGTATAGATATGGAGGTGTTGCCATTGTCAGTGATACTGAATCACGTCAGTAATGTTTATTACAGCCCAGATCAGACAGGTATTTTTACAAAAGTGACTGTTGTGAAATGTTTTATGTTGTCCCAACATAAACAACAACATATCCCATAATGCCTTTCTGCATCTCTCCTGATGGTCCTCATATATATCAGTGTGTTCTATGCAGCGTTTTTTTGCATATGCAGTCATTTTTGTTGCTTGGTCCGAAGTCCAAAAGAACATATGCTGGTATTGTGATTAGAGGTCGACCGATGATTATTTTTCAATAACGATACCGATTATTGGAGGACCAAAAAAAAAAGCCGATACCGATTAATCGGCCGATTAATTAATTCATTTATTTATTTGTAATAATGACAGTTACAACAATACTGAATGAACACTGATTTTAACTTAATATAATACATAAATAAAATCAATTTAGCCTCAAATAAATAATGAAACATGTTCAATTTGGTTTAAATAATGCAAAAACAAAGTGTTGGAGAAGAATGTAAAAGTGTGTGTAAAAAAGCTAACGTTTAAGTTCCTTGCTCAGAACATGAGAACATATGAACGCTGGTTGTTCCTTTTAACATGAGTCTTCAATATTCCCAGGTAAGAAGTTTTAGGTTGTAGTTATTATAGGAATTATAGGACTATTTCTCTCTATACCATTTGTATTTCATATACCTTTGACTATTGGATGGTCTTATAGGCACTTTAGTATTGCCAGTGTAACAGTATAGCTTCCGTCCCTCTCCTCGCCCCTACCTGGGCTCGAACCAGGAACACATCGACAACAGCCACCCTCGAAGCATCGTTACCCATCGCTCCACAAAAGCCACGGCCCTTGCAGGGCAAGGGGAACAACTACTCCAAGTCTCAGAGCGAGTGACGTTTGAAACGCTATTAGCGCGCACCCCGCTAACTAGCTAGCCATTTCACATCGGTTACACCAGCCTAATCTCGGGAGTTGATAGGCTTGAAGTCATAGACAGCTCAATGCTTGAAGCATTGTGAATAGCTGCTGGCAAAATGCACTGTCAATCGTTGTCCCTGATTGAGAATCATACTTAGGTAGCCTGGTTTCACTTTTGAGTTGTGGGTGTTTTCTTCCGTGTCAGTGCTTGTTGCCACACGGGACTGTTTCGTTTATTCACGTTTATTGTTTTGTTCCAGTGTTCTGTTGTGTTTTGATTAAACATTATGGACACTTACCACGCTGCGCATTGGTCCTCCGATCCTTCTCGCTACTCCTCCTCAGAAGAGGAGGATGAGATCCGTTACATGTTCGGTATTTTATCTAATGGATGTCATCCATAAGTCTAAATATTCCTGTTACATTGCACAACCTTCAATGTTATGTCATAATTCCGTAAAATTCAGGCAAATTAGTTCGCAATGAGCCAGGCGGCCCAAACTGTTGCATATACCCTGAATCTGCGTGCAATGAACACAAGAGAAGTGACACAATTTCACCTGGTTGATATTGTCTGCTAACCTTTCTTTTAGCTAAATATGCAGGTTTAAAA
The DNA here is from genome assembly GCF_034236695.1 of Oncorhynchus nerka. Lineage (NCBI taxonomy): Eukaryota > Metazoa > Chordata > Actinopteri > Salmoniformes > Salmonidae > Oncorhynchus > Oncorhynchus nerka. The sequence goes on from NC_088415.1 coordinate 19,155,425, forward strand.
ATATATGCTTCTGTGTATTGATTTTAAGAAAGGCATTGATGTTTATGGTTAGGTACACATTGGAGCAACAACAGTCATTTTTCGCAAATGCGCACCGCATCGATTCTATGCAACGCAGCACACACTAGATAAAACTAGTAATATCATCAACCATGTGTAGTTATAACTAGTGATTATGATTGATTGATTGTTTTTTTATAAGATAAGTTTAATGCTAGATAGCAACTTACCTTGGCTTACTGCATTTGCGTAACTGGGGCGGCAGGGTGGCCTAGTGGTTAGAGCGTTGGACTAGTAACTGGAAGGTTGCATGTTCAAATCCCCGAGCTGACAAGGTACAAATCTGTCGTTCTGCCCCTGAACAGGCATTTAACCCACTGTTCCTAGGCCGTCATTGAAAATATTATGATTTATTTACTAAATAAAGTTGTAAAAATAATATATATCCTTTTTTAAATAAATCGGCGTTCAAAAATACAGATTTCCCGATTGTTATGAAAACTTGAAATCGGCCCCAATTAATCGGCCATTCCGATTAATCAGTCGACCTCTAATTATGATAACAATTCACAAACTTTGAGCTGTCTTTTCAAAACTGATATTCACACATTCTGCGTTTTACAGGGATAGTTCACACCAAAAGTGTGTCAGGTTTTTTTTCAGACTGCTGAAGTTAAGAGGAAGTGACATGTTGCTCTTCTATGTCATTATTTTGCAGCGGGGGTGGAGACGGCTCCCTGGACAGACTCCTCACCTCCGTCAGCTCTGGGCTGTCACCAAGGAAACGGACTACCAGCCAGTGCAAGTCAGAACCGCCCCTGCTACGGACATCCAAGCGGACAATCTACACAGCCGGCCGCCCACCCTGGTATAACGAACATGGAACCCAGTCCAAAGAGGCCTTCGTCATCGGTAGGAACCCTCAGGATTATTTAATAGAATAATGCTTCGTTGTATATTTTATGTGAGAAAATGACCTGTCTCCTGTTTCCCAAGCCCTCTAAGTCAAGACACACACATGCCATGGTGAACATCACAGGGTTAAGATCAGCTGCAGGGCTATCCACAGCGCTCTATTCCTGATCAAATTGCTTGTGAATGAAACTGCGTATTACTGTCACAACGTCATGCACCTGAATGCTGTTCTATGATGCCGTGGGTGCCTGTGCTTTGTTTTAGAAAGCAGAGGGGATAACATCTGCTACAAGAGGAAACCTGACTTTCTTGGGAATAAGCATCAACGTGTTAACTGATAACGGTTATTGATGCCCCATCGTAAGTCATTATTTGATATTTGAACACGACAGGAGGGGTTTCTACACCACTGAACAGAAATGTTTCAGATAGTGCTCTGCTGATAAAGAGACTGGTTCAGTTACTGTAGACATTGAAAAGCTACTTTCAGTTGAACCAAGGACTTTTAAGTGGTCTACCTCGTTCATCTCACGAGTTTCCATTGTGCCCTGTGTGTCCTGCAGGTCTGTGTGGGGGCAGTGCCTCAGGGAAGACCACTGTAGCCAGGAAGATCATAGAGGCTCTGGATGTCCCCTGGGTGGTTCTGCTCTCCATGGACTCCTTCTACAAGGTGTGTGTGTGTGTGCTTGTGTAGGGCACTATAAAATCTGAAGAATGCAGACAAAATCACGGAATCCAGACATTAAAACGTAATTCAACAATATTCAAAAATGTATTGAACATTGTAAGGAACCAACTAAATGTTCTGAAAATTAATAAATTTGCCCAAGTTTATCATAATACATGAATAGAATGCGTCAGTGATTCGTACGAGAATTCCCCAACTGTGTGTGTGGTGCGCGTATGTGTATCCGTTAGCAATAATGCTCATGAAAAGTCTTCTGGGAAATGGAAAGGTTTTCCCAAAAACCTTCTCAATTAAATGTTCATTACAAAGTAGACTATGCTTACCTGGCCGAATGATGTCATGGTTATTTGTATCACTCCACCACATGTGCGCTACAGAAACACAGCTTAACAACAGCCTCTTGCTAGGTGCACACTGGAATTAATGGATAACTACACCCAGAATCTATACACTACCTTCAAAGGTTTGGGGTCACTTAGAAATGTCCTTGTTTTTGAAAGAAAAGCACATTTTTGGTCCATTAAAATAACATAAATTTAATCAGAAATACAGTGTAGACATTGTTTTTGTTGTGAACGACCACTGTAGCTGGAAACGGTAGATTTTTTAAATGGAATATCTACATAGGCGTACATTATCAGCAACCATCACTCCTGTGTTCCAATGGCACGTTGTGTTAGCAAAGTTTATCATTTTAAAAGGCTAATTGATCATTAGAAAACTATTTTGCAATTATGTTAGCACAGCTGAAAACTGTTGTTCTGATTAAAGAAACAATACAACTGGCCTTCTTTAGGCTAGTTGAGTATCTGGAACATCAGAATTTGTGGGTTCGATTACAGCCTCAAAATGGCCAGAAACAAAGAACTTTCTTCTGAAACTCGTCAGTCTATTCTTGTTCTGAAAAATGAAGGCTCTTCCATTCGAGAAATTGCCAAGAAACTGAAGATCTCGTACAATGCTGTGTACTACTGCCTTCACAGAACAGCGCAAACTGGCTCTAACCAGAATAGAAAGAGGAGTGGGAGGCCCCGGTGCACAAATGAGCAAGAGGACAGGTACATTAGTGTCTAGTTTGAGAAACAGACGCCTCACAAGTCCTCAACTGGCAGCTTCATTAAATAGTACCCGCAAACACCAGTCTCAACTTCAACAGTGAAGGGGCGACTCCGGGATGCTGGCCTTCTAGGCAGAGTTGCAAAGAAAAAGCCATATCTCAGACTGGCCAATAAAAATATCAAATCAAATCAAATTTATTTATATAGCCCTTCATACATCAGCTGATATCTCAAAGTGCTGTACAGAAACCCAGCCTAAAACCCCAAACAGCAAGCAATGCAGGTGTAGAAGCACGGTGGCTAGAAATAGAAGATTAAGATGGGCAAAAGAACACAGACACTGGACAGAGGAACTCTGCCTAGAAGGCCAGCATCCCGGAGTCGCCTCTTAAGCTAAGGACCCTGGGACTAAACACCTCCCTCTGCAACTGGATCCTGGACTTCCTGACAGGCCGCCCCCGGTGGTAAGGGTAGGCAACAAAACATCTGCCACCCTGATCCTCAACACGGGGGCCCCTCAGGGGTACGTGCTTAGTCCCCTCCTGTACTCCCTGTTCAGCCATGATTGCATGGCCATGCATGACTCCAACACCATAATTAAGTTTGCTGACGACACAACAGTCTGATCACCGACAATGACAATGATGAGACAGCCTATATGGAGGTCAGAGACCTGTTAGTTTGGTGCCAGGACAACAACCTCTCCCTCAATGTGAGCAAGACAAAGGAGCTGATCGTGGAATACAGGAAAAGGAGGGCCAAACACGCCCCCTTTCACATCGACGGGCTGTGGTGTAGTGGGTCGAGAGTTTTAAGTTCCTTGATGTCCACATCACCAGCAAACTATCATGGTCTAAACACACCAAGACTGTCGTGAAGAGGGCACGACAAAACATATTTCCCATCAGGAGACAGAAGATTTGGCATGTGGCCCCAGATCCTTAAAAAGTTCTACAGCTGCACCATCGAGAGCATCCTGACGGGTTGCATCACCACCTGGTATGGCAACTGCTCAGCCTCCGACCGCAAGGCACTACAGAGGCTAGTGCGTAAGGCTCAGTACATCTATGGGGCCAAGCTTCCCGCCGCCCAGCACCTATATACTAGGTGGTGTCAGAGGAAGGCCCAAAAAAGGGGGAAGGCCCAGTCACTCAAGTCATAGACTGTTCTCTCTGCTACCGCACGACAAGTGGTATCAGAGTGCCAAGTCTAGGTCCAAAAGGCTCCTTAACAGCTTATATCCTCAAGCCATAAGACTCTGAACAGTTAATAAAATGGCTACCCAGGCAATTTACATTACAATACAAAATAAATAATAATTTTACATTGACCACTCTTTGTTTTTACACTGCTGCTATTCACTGTTTTATCTATGCATAGTCACTTTACCCCGTCACTTTACCCCTACATGTGTGCAAATGACCTCGACTTACCTACCGCACATTGACTCAGAACCTGTTCCTCCTGTATATAGTCTTGTTATTATTTTATTGTGTTACTTTTTATTTCATTTTTTACTTTAGTTTACTTAGTGAATATTTTCTTGAACTGCATTGGTGGTTATGGATCGTAGGTAAGCATTTCACAGAAAAGTTGTATTCAGCGCATGTGACAAATACTATTTTATTTGACAATAACACAATAACAACATATTTAACAGCACAATAACAACACAGCAGCACTCATGCACTGTACAGCTTCCCTCTCACTCCCCGCAAAATCTGAATGAGATCTGGAGAAGGTTTTCTACAGGGTTTTAATACCATGTGTTACGCACGCCTCTATGAAGAGGGAACGCAACACCCTGCTACAACTAAACTCTCTGTGAAGTGAAAAAGGTATGGACTGTAGGTGCGAGTAAGAATGACAAGCAGAATGTGGTACCATTACAAGGACTTTATTCCTTTACACGGTAATATGGGGAAAAGGGGCTGGACGGAACCACAGCAAAGAAAGTAAATCTCAAAGCCCCCTCTCCTATCTTACCTGCCTAACCAATACTTACCTAATTTAGCACCACCTGGTGCCCTAACCAAAATACAGGGGGTGGTCCGCCCAGGTCTTACCTAGTGTGCCTAGACAGCGAATATGCTACGGGTATATGTATGCCCGCGGGCCTCTTGCCTAAGCACTCCCTAGGTGCCTTCCCCTTTCCCCCTGGGAACAAATGAAACAGAATATTAAACAATTTCACAAACAAACTAAGAAACAAAGGACATCAAATAAGCTCTATCTGAGCAACAAACTCACAAAACATACCAACTTCCCAGCAATGAACTCCCAGCAATATCAACCTCTTTCAAAATCTCTCTGCAATGACCTCCCAGAAAATCTCAACCTCTATCAAAATCTCTGCAATGACCTCCCAGAAAATCTCTCTACAAAAAGATCTCCCTCCTGAACAGAACACTGGCTTTTATATAGCGTCAGAAGGAATGGGTAATTGGAGACAGCTGCGTCTTGACGAGGGGGCGGGGTCAGCTCTCCAATTAGCCATGGAGTCGACCAATCAGCTGCTTGAGGGATTTCAGGAAGCCATTTCCTGAAATAAACACATGCAAATATACAAACTACAATACATAAACTGGGGAACGTAACACCATGTAATCCCATTCTCTCGATCTCGCTCTACTCCCCCTCTCTATTGCTCACTATCTCTCTACCCTGAGTGACCAGGCTTTTGAAGAGATGGAAAGATCCCTGAGGGGATAAGAGGGTAGATGTAAAATGAGAGAGGGGGAAAAGAAGCAACATTTGGGTGAGCGAGGGTGAAGACAAGAGGAGAACGATATTGGCCAACCAACCATCATTAGACGAGTCATCAGCTTCCCCTTACCGTGTTATGTAACAGTGACAGCCTGACTTTACTGCAGCTCTACCTGCTTTACTGTAGGTCACCAGCTTTACTGCAGCTCTACTAGCTTTACTGTAGGTCACCAGCTTTACTGCAGCTCTACCTGCTTTACTGTAGGTCACCAGCTTCACTGCAGCTCTACCTGCTTTGCTGTAGGTCACCAGCTTTACTGCAGCTCTACTAGCTTTACTGTAGGTCACCAGCTTTACTGCAGCTCTACCTGCTTTACTGTAGGTCACCAGCTTTACTGCAGCTCTACTAGCTTTACCAGCCACCGTTGGATCTTAACTAATGCCACTTTAAGATACCAAATACCAGTTGTGAGTTAACCAAACACCATTTCCATGTAGAACATCAGCAGCAGTGGCAGTTGCCATTCATCACAGATCTAGGTTCAGTTTACCCTAACCCAAATCTAAACCTTAACCATTAGGGGGATTTCAAAAAGTACTGACCAAGTTACAGTGATCTGGGGAAACTTCTAACTCCTGCTCACTCCATATGAATGGATATCCAATGTGAGATATCACACCTCTCATTCTGGCTTCCCAGGCCCATCTTGGCTCTGGAGAAGCCCTGGAGTGGCTGGATTTCTATGACACTGTTACTTATAAAGTGCTTATGATGGAACCACGAGAGGAGGGGGTAGGAGAGTTCCAAATACCAGGGCTCGAATTTGAAAGGGCTGACTACGGTCCAGTGCAATGTGCATGCGCTTGCACACACACACCTTCTGACACAGTCCTCACAGAAGGGACACAGCATTCCCGTCTCGCCTAAATTTAGTCAAGCTTGGTTGAGAGGCACTCCGATAGGGTGAGTGTGTGGACATGGACGTACACGTGCACATGACTGTGTACCTGTGTTATCTTCATGCTTCCATCCACTGATTTTTCAGGGAGGTCCTTCTGCTTGTGAAACGGCCATGATTTAAAGTTGTTTTCATATTCATCCAATGTTGTGTGTAGGTTCTGACTCCTGAGCAGCAGGTCACGGCAGCCAGTAATGACTACAACTTTGACCACCCGGATGCCTTTGACTTTGGCCTGCTGGCACACACACTGAGGAAACTCAAATTGGGCAAGAGTGTAAAGATACCTGTGTATGACTTCACCACACACGGACGCCAGAAGGACTGGGTGAGGACACACACACACACACACACACAGAAATGCCTCCCCCCCACATTGCAGTGTAATCTTGGTCTAGATATTGGGGTAGGGTTATTGCAGTGTAATCTTGGTCTAGATATTGGGGTAGGGTTATTGCAGTGTAATCTTGGTCTAGATATTGGGGTAGGGTTATTGCAGTGTAATCTTGGTCTAGATATTGGGGTAGGGTTATTGCAGTGTAATCTTGGTCTAGATATTGGGGTAGGGTTATTGCAGTGTAATCTTGGTCTAGATATTGGGGTAGGGTTATTGCAGTGTAATCTTGGTCTAGATATTGGGGTATGGTTATTGCAGTGTAATCTTGCTCTAGATATTGGGGTAGGGTTATTGCAGTGTAATCTTGGTCTAGATATTGGGGTAGGGTTATTGCAGTGTAATCTTGGTCTAGATATTGGGGTAGGGTTATTGCAGTGTAATCTTGGTCTAGATATTGGGGTAGGGTTATTAATCTTGATCTAGATATTGGGGTAGGGTTATTGCAGTGTAATCTTGGTCTAGATATTGGGGTAGGGTTATTGCAGTGTAATCTTGGTCTAGATATTGGGGTAGGGTTATTGCAGTGTAATCTTGGTCTAGATATTGGGGTAGGGTTATTGCAGTGTAATCTTGCTCTAGATATTGGGGTAGGGTTATTGCAGTGTAATCTTGGTCTAGATATTGGGGTAGGGTTATTGCAGTGTAATCTTGGTCTAGATATTGGGGTAGGGTTATTAGTGTAATCTTGGTCTAGATATTGGGGTAGGGTTATTGCAGTGTAATCTTGGTCTAGATATTGGGGTAGGGTTATTGCAGTGTAATCTTGGTCTAGATATTGGGGTAGGGTTATTGCAGTGTAATCTTGGTCTAGATATTGGGGTAGGGTTATTGCAGTGTAATTTGGTCTAGATTACTCAACATCTGGAGTTATGGAGTCGTTTTATGACATTAAGTTGCCAATCAATCCTAGATGCACAGCGGCAGCCATTCATGTTTGTCTTGGCATGTTCTATGAGAAGATTAGCCCTGTTAAGCAATAGCATGGGGGAAGATAGAGAGTTGAAACTCAGTCACGTTTCACTAATAGGCATTACCAGACATAAACAGCACAGGGACCTATTGTGACAGCACAGAAATGTGGACTTGTTACCAAAAACACCACAGACATTAGGTCTACACTTCTAGAAGTGTTAAAATTAGAGGTCGACCGATTAATCGGAATGGCCGATTAATTAGTGCCGATTTCAAGTTTTCATAACAATCAGAAATCGGTATTATTTAACTAGGCAAGTTAGTTAAGAACACATTCTTATTTTCAATGACGGCCTAGGAACTGTGGGTTAACTGCCTTGTTCACGGGCAGAAAGACAGATTTTCACCTTTTCAGCTCGGGGGATCCAAACTTGCACCTTTACAGTTAACTAGTCCAACGCAATAACGACCTGCCTCTCTCTCATTGCACTCCACAAGGAGACTGCCTGTTACGCGAAAGCAGTAAGCCAAGGTACGTTGCTAGCTAGCATTAAATTTATCTTGTAAAAAACAATCGATCATAATCACTAGTTAACTACACATGGTTGATGATATTACTAGATATTATCTAGCGTGTCCTGCGTTGCATATAATCTGACTGAGCATACAAGCATACTTAGATACTTGTATCTGACTGAGCAGTGGTAGGCAAAAGCAGGCGCGTAAACATTCCTTCAAACAGCACTTTCGTGCGTTTTGCCAGCAGCTCTTCGTTGTGTGTCAAGCATTGTCCTGTTTATGACTTCAAGGTGTAACCAAAGTGAAATTGCTAGCTAGTTAGCGCGCGCTAATAGCGTTTGAAACGTCACTCGCTCTGAGCCTTGCAGTGGTTGTTTCCCTTGCTCTGCATGGGTAACGATGCTTCGATGGTGGCTGTTGTCGTTTTGTTGCTGGTTCGAGCCCAGGGAGGAGCGAGGAGAGGGACGGAAGCTATACTGTTACACTGGCAATACTAAAGTGCCTATAAGAACATCCAATAGTCAAAGGTTAATGAAATACAAATGGTATAGATGGAAATAGTCCTATAATTCCTATAATAACTACAACCTAAAACTTCTTACCTGGGAATATTGAAGACTCATGTTAAAAGGAACCACCAGCTTTCATATGTTCTCATGTTCTAAAGCAAGGAACTGAAACGTTAGCTTTCTTACATGGCACATATTGCACTTTTACTTTCTTCTCCAACACTTTGTTTTTGCATTATTTAAACCAAATTCAACATGTTTCATTATTTACTTGAGGCTAAATTGATTTTATTGATGTATTATATTAAGTTAAAATAAGTGTTCATTCAGTATTGTTGTAATTCCCAATATTAAAAAATAAATACATTAAAATCGGCTGATTAATTAATCGGTATCGGCTTTTTTGTCCTCCAATAATCGGTATCGGCTTTTTTGGCCCTCCAATAATCGGTATCGGCTTTTTTGGTCCTCCAATAATCGGTATTGGCACTGAAAAATCATAATCGGTCAACCTCTAGTCAACATCATACTAAACCCACAACGTGTTTCATCCCTCTCAGAAAACAGTGTATGGAGCCAGTGTTATCATCTTTGAGGGAATCATGGCCTTTGCAGATAAAGAACTGTTACAGGTAAGAATCAAATGTCCCTGTACATTGGCGGTGTGTGTTTGTCATGGTTTGTGTATGTGTGTGAGTCCTCTCGTGTGTGTGTGTGTGTGTGTGTGTGTGTGTGTGTGTGTGTGTGTGTGTGTTCACCATGGTGTGTGTTTGGCATGGTGTGTGTGTTTGGCTTGGTATGCGTTTGTCATAGTGTGTGTGTGTTTGTCATAGTGTGTGTGTGTGTTTCTCATGGTGTGTGTGTTTGGAATGGTGTGTCTGTGTGTGTGTTTGGCTTGGTGTGTGTTTGTCATAGTGTGTGTGTTTGTCATGGTGCGTGTGTGTCTCATGGTGTGTGTGTGTGTGTTTCTCATGGTGTGTGTGTGTGTGTGTGTGTGTGTGTGTGTGTGTGTGTGTGTGTGTGTGTTTCTCATGGTGTGTGTGTGTGTGGTTCTCATTGTGTGTGTGTGTGTGTTTCTCATTGTGTGTGTGTGTGTTTTTCATGGTGTGTGTGTGTATGTCTGTTTCTCATGGTGTGTGTGTGTGTGTGTGTGTGTGTGTGTGTGTGTGTGTGTGTGTGTGTGTGTGTGTGTGTGTGTGTGTGTTTCTCATGGTGTGTGTGTGTGTGTTTCCCATGGTGTGTGTTTCTCATGGTGTGTGTGTTTTTCTCACGGTGTGTGTGTTTCTCATGGTCTGTGTGTTTGGCATGGTTTGTGTGTGTGTGTGTTTGTCATAGTGTGTGTGTGTCTCATGGTGTGTGTGTGTGTGTCTCATGGTGTGTGTGTGTGTGTGTTTCTCATGGTGTGTGTGTGTGTTTCTAATTTTGTGTGTGTGTGTTTTTCATGGTGTGTATGTGTGTTTCTCATGGTGTGTGTGTGTGTGTGTGTGTGTGTGTGTGTGTGTGTGTGTGTTTCTCATGGTGTGTGTGTGTTTCTCATGGTGTGTGTGTGTGTGTGTGTTTCTCATGGTGTTTGTGTGTTTCTCATGGTGTGTGTGTGTGTGTGTGTGTTTCTCATGGTGTGTGTGTGTGTTTCTCATGGTGTGTGTGTGTGTTTTTCTCATGGTGTGTTGTTTGTCATGGTGTGTGTGTGTGTGTGTGTTTCTCATTGTGTGTGTGTGTGTTTCTCATTGTGTGTGTGTGTGTTTTTCATGGTGTGTGTGTGTGTATGTGTGTTTCTCATGTGTGTGTGTGTGTGTGTGTGTGTGTGTGTGTGTGTGTGTGTGTGTGTGTTTCTCATGGTGTGTGTGTGTGTATTTCTCATGGTGTGTGTATTTCTCATGGTGTGTGTGTGTGTGTTTCCCATGGTGTGTGTTTCTCATGGTGTGTGTGTTTTTCTCACGGTGTGTGTGTTTCTCATGTGTGTGTTTGGCATGTTGTGGTGTGTGGTTTGTGTGTGTGTGTGTGTGTGTTTGTTTGTGTGTGTTTGGTATTTCTCATGGTGTGTGTGTGTGTGTTTCTAATTTTGTTTGTTTGTATGTGTTTCTCATGGTGTGGGTGTGTGTGTGTGTGTGTGTGTTTCTCATGGTGTGGGTTTGTGTGTGTTTCTCATGGTGTGTGTGTGTGTTTCTAATTTTGTGTGTGTTTTTCATGGTGTGTATGTGTGTTTCTCATTGGTGTGTGGTTTCTCATTGTGTGTGTGTGTTTCATGGTGTATGTTGTGTGTTTCTCCCTCCCCACAGCTGCTGGACATGAAGATCTTTGTGGATACTGACTCAGACATCCGTCTGGTGCGTCGGCTGCAGAGGGACATCACAGAGCGTGGCCGGGACATCGATGGAGTCATCAAACAGTACAATAAGTTTGTGAAGCCCGCCTTTGAGCAGTACATCGAGCCAACCATGCGACTGGCTGACATTGTGGTTCCACGCGGTAAGATTTGAAACCAGCACACAGACTGAAGTAACATGTATGACCATGTGCTCTCACACACACACACACACACACACACACACACACACACACACACATTTGCTTACACATTTTCTCCCTTACATGTAGACATTCAGCGGAGAACTTCCACTTAACTCAAATGTTAACGTAGTCATGCATTGACGTCAATTGGAGACAACGTAAAAAGTTGACTTAGTCCCCTAAAACCATTATAATGTACACAACATAATATAATCACTGTCTAATGTCACTTCCCCTTCTTGTGTGTGTCGTATACTGGCAGGAGGAGGCAACATGGTGGCCATAGACTTGATCGTACAGCACGTCCACAGCCAGCTGGAGGAGGTGAGAGTTCCTCCCTTGATCTCTCCTTATACTGTATACAGCTTGACAGATCTACAGCTAACCAGACTGACACCAGATCTACAACTAACCAGACTGACACCAGATATACAGCTAACCAGACTGACACCAGATCTACAGCTAACCAGACTGACACCAGATATACAGCTAACCAGACTGATACCAGATCTCCATCTAACCAGACTGACACCAGATCTACAGCTAACCAGACTGACACCAGATCTACAGCTAACCAGACTGATACCAGATCTACAGCTAACCAGACTGACACCAGATCTACAACTAACCAGACTGACACCAGATATACAGCTAACCAGACTGACACCAGATCTACAACTAACCAGACTGACACCAGATATACAGCTAACCAGACTGACACCAGATCTACAACTAACCAGACTGACACCAGATATACAGCTAACCAGACTGACACCAGATCTACAGCTAACCAGACTGACACCAGATATACAGCTAGCCAGACTGATACCAGATCTCCATCTAACCAGACTGACACCAGATCTACAGCTAACCAGACTGACACCAGATCTACAGCTAACCAGACTGATACCAGATATACAGCTAACCAGACTGATACCAGATCTACACCTAGCCAGACTGATACCAGATCTACAGCTAGCCAGACTGATACCAGATCTACAGCTAACCAGTGAGACACCAGATATACAGCTAACCAGACTGACACCAGATATACAGCTAACCAGACTGATACCAGATCTACAGCTAACCAGACTGATACCAGATCTACAGCTAACCAGACTGATACCAGATCTACAGCTAGCCAGACTGATACCAGATCTACAGCTAACCAGACTGACACCAGATATACAGCTAACCAGACTGACACCAGATATACAGCTAACCAGACTGATACCAGATCTACAGCTAACCAGACTGACACCAGATCTACAACTAACCAGACTGACACCAGATATACAGCTAACCAGACTGACACCAGATCTACAGCTAACCAGACTGACACCAGATATACAGCTAGCCAGACTGATACCAGATCTCCATCTAACCAGACTGACACCAGATCTACAGCTAACCAGACTGACACCAAATCTCCAGCTAACCAGACAGATACCAGTTCTCTAGCTAACCAGACTGATGTCAGATCTCTAGCTAACCAGACTGATACCAGATCTACAGCTAACCAGACTGATGCCAGATCTCTAGCTAACCAGACTGATACCAGATCTACAGCTAACAAGACTGACACCAGATGTATAGCTTTCCAGCTAACCAGACTGATGCCAGATCTCTAGCTAACCAGACTGATGCCAGCTCCATTTCCCCCTCTAGTGGAAAAAGAAAGCATTTTCTGTAATAGCTCTACATTTCATGATTTCCTGAGAAAGATTACACAAAATGAAGAATATACTAAAAGAAGTATAGATTTAAAAGCATGACCAGGGGCGTTTTGCTCTGTGACTTGTGGTACATGCACTAATAGCTAGCAGGGTTGGTGTGTCAGTTCTATATCAATTCAGGCGACGAAAATGAAATTCCAGTTCACAAATTAAAATAAATGTTTTCTGTTCCTAAAATGGACTTTCAGTTCATCGCCTAAAGTTGAACAAATTGAAGTGGAATCGCTTCCACCCCCCGTTACCAATGAAGGCATGTGTTGTTATAGTGATGTTACCTATTTGACACGGTACTATTGACCTTGCCCCACCTGCACACGGACTCTCATACTCCTCCTTCCATCCCTCCAACTCCTCCCTCTATCCCTCCATCACACAGCGTGAGCTCAGCGTCAGGTAGAGTAGCACACGTCTTTACTGTACCGCCGAACCCCTCTCCCCCACACCCCAGTTCCCAGATGGAGGGCAAGAAGAGGGGGGCACAAAACATGAGTATGTAGAAGTTGCCCTAAATCACTGATACAGGGTCAGATATCCTTATCTGTTCCCAGATATGGTTACGGGCAACTTCTACATCGAAGCCACGAAGTCAGCATCCTCACTCTCCAACTGCTTGCTGCTGTTACACAGAATCATCCCCAGGAGCTCACCTTGTCAACCACTCATCCAGTACAGTGAAGGATGTATCAGCATCTATGGGAAATGAGTCTTCCATTACAGGTAGCAATAGTAATTGGCATGTCACCACGTGTGACACCACATACGCTGTTAAATCATGCGGTACACAAACAGCTTTGAGTGACATTTGAGAGACTCTCTTCCCTTTGACAGACACGCCACACGTCACTTCTGTGTTTATAACGCTTCTATGTGCAGCAGGCAGTTGATTGGAGGATGTTGTTTTTTCCTCTACCTTACATACATGATGGCTCACACACAACCACCCGCTGCATTCTGTGTCTAACAATAATCTACTGAGACATTTTCACTGACCCCTCCTCTCAGCTCCAGAGAGAGAGAGAGGAAGAGTGTGAGATAGAGAAAGACCGTTATTGTCACACAATCTAAAACCTCTGTTTTCTATACCTATTATTAAAAGCTGAGTTTTTCCATTGAGTATGTCGGCCACAACAGATCAGAGCGAGAGAGAGAGAGAGGAAGTGTGTTTGGTGTCTGTCTTTAGACACAGGATGTATCAGGGCCTTTGAGCTGTGAGTCGTACCTCTGTGCTTTACCTCTGTACTGCAGAGACACAGTGTAGGTGTGACAGCTGAAGCCACCCTGAGTGCAGCCCACGTGTACACACGACACACAATGCCACAACCGCTGACAGAATTGTAGTGACCATTGTTACTGAGTGGACTAACCGAGTTGAACTATTATTTGTAAGTTCATGAAAAAGACTATTTAGCAACTTTGTATGGCAATTTGTCTTGGTCTAAGGAATTGTGAGGATTGCTCACAGCAGATTCAGCTGTCACACACATCACTGTATCACATGATCATATCTTTATCCATCCCTTTATTTACCCGATGTTGTCTGTTTCTTTTATTTTCTTCCTCTTTTCTGTTGTCGTCGTTGTGTGTCTCTGTCATTGTGTGTCTCTGTCGGTGTGTGTCGTTATGTTTCGTCCAAACCCTCTTCTCTCCATAGAGGAAACTGCGCTGGGATATGTGAGCAGATTTGCTTATGATTTATCTGGGTTTGCATTTTCTTTCTTTTAGAGTTCGGTATCCCATATGAGTTCTGTTTTTAGAGTGTGAAATGGTTTCATAGCTTGGTCTTTGTATCTCAAAGTGTGGGGATTTAATGTGATACCACTCAACTCAAAAGCTTGCATGACCTCAATTCTAATCTTTGGCAAGATCAGGGGTTTGTTCAGTTTGCTTAAACATTTGCTGCGTTGCGTAACGTTGCGCTTGTACTGAACGACACGTTTCCCCAAATTGCTCTTCAACGTTCTTGAACAGACTTTGAGGGAAGTTTGCTCCGTTTGGTGGGTGTGGTGGTATGTGGCTTGAAGCAATAAGTGACGTATTTAAAGGGCAGCGGCCATGCTGATAGCATTCCCCAACCACCAACCCAACTACTCCCCGTTTTTCAACTGGTTGTTCAGCACAGCACTGTTTCCATTTAGTTGAATATTGCATTACGTCTCTTTGTACTGAACGCAGCCCAGAACTCATTGTGTTGTTATGTGTTGTGTATGTTTTATAGTCCGATTCTAGTCCAAAACCTAGTTTGAGTGTTTTTTCTTTGAATCAGCCTGTGTTGATCTGAATTGAGTAGTTGTGCTTTCATTGAGTTGGTGTGGGTGTGTGTGGGTTGGTTGGTTCTTTTATCCTTGTGTGGACCTAAAATGCCCCAAAGTACCCACAAGGATAGTAAAACAATGAACATTCTCGTGGGGACATTTTCCACATCCCCATGAGGACAAAGGCTATTTAAGTTTAGGGGTTAGGTCTAGGGTTAGAGTTACAATTAGGGTTAAGGGTTAGTGGTTTGGGTTAAGGTTGTGGTTGTGGTAAGGATAAGGGTTAAGGTTATGGTAAGGATAATGGTTAGTGGTTTGGGTTAAGGTTATGGTAAGGGTAAGGGTTAGTGTGAAGGGTTAAGGTTATGGTAAGGATAAGGGTTAGTGTGAAGGGTTAAGGTTATGGTAAGGATAAGGGTTAGTGTGAAGGGTTAAGGTTATGGTAAGGATAAGGGTTGGTGTGAAGGGTTAAGGTTATGGTAAGGATAAGGATTAGTGTGAAGGGTTAAGGTTATGGTAAGGATAAGGGTTAGTGTGAAGGGTTAAGGTTATGGTAAGGATAAGGGTTAGTGTGAAGGTTTATGGTTATGGTAAGGATAAGGGTTAGTGTGAAGGGTTAAGGTTATGGTAAGGATAAGGATTAGTGTGAAGGGTTAAGGTTATGGTAAGGATCCGGGTTAGTGTGAAGGGTTAAGGTTATGGTAAGGATAAGGGTTAGTGTGAAGGGTTAAGGTTATGGTAACATGGTTATTGTGAAGGGTTAAGGTTATGGTAAGGATAAGGGTTAGTGTGAAGGTTTATGGTTATGGTAAGGATAAGGGTTAGTGTGAAGGGTTAAGGTTATGGTAAGGATAAGGGTTAGTGTGAAGGGTTAAGGTTATGGTAAGGATAAGGGTTAGTGTGAAGGGTTAAGGTTATGGTAAGGATAAGGCTTAGTGTGAAGGGTTAAGGTTATGGTAAGGATAAGGGTTAGTGAAGGGTTAAGGTTATGGTAAGGATAAGGGTTAGTGTGAAGGGTTAAGGTTATGGTAAGGATAAGGGTTAGTGTGAAGGTTTATGGTTATGGTAAGGATATGGGTTATTGTGAAGGGTTAAGGTTATGGTAAGGATAAGGGTTAGTGTGAAGGTTTATGGTTATGGTAAGGATAGGGTTATTGTGAAGGGGGTTATGGTAAGGATAAGGGTTAGTGTGAAGGGTTAAGGTTATGGTAAGGATAAGGGTTAGTGTGAAGGGTTTATGGTTATGGTAAGGATATGGGGTTGAAGGGTTGAAGGTTATGGTAAGGATAAGGGTTAGTGTGAAGGTTTATGGTTATGGTAAGGATAAGGGTTAGTGTGAAGGGTTATGGTAAGGATAAGGGTTAGTGTGAAGGGTTAAGGTTATGGTAAGGATAAGGGTTAGTGTGAAGGGTTAGGGGTTATGGTAAGGATAAGGATTAGTGTGAAGGGTTAAGGTTATGGTAAGGATAAGGGTTAGTGTGAAGGGTTAAGGTTATGGTAAGGATAAGGGTTAGTGTGAAGGGTTAAGGTTATGGTAAGGATGGTTAGTGTGAAGGGTTAAGGTTATGGTAAGGATAAGGGTTAGTGTGAAGGGTTAAGGTTATGGTAAGGATACGGGTTAGTGTGAAGGGTTAGTGTGAATGGTTAAGGTTATGGTAAGGATACGGGATAGTGTGAAGGGTTAAGGTTATGGTAAGGATAAGGATTAGTGTGAAGGGTTAAGGTTATGGTAAGGATAAGGGTTAGTGTGAAGGGTTAAGGTTATGGTAAGGATATGGGTTAGTGTGAAGGGTTAAGGTTATGGTAAGGATAAGGGTTAGTGTGAAGGTTTATGGTTATGGTAAGGATAAGGGTTATTGTGAAGGGTTATGGTAAGGATAAGGGTTAGTGTGAAGGGTTAAGGTTATGGTAAGGATAAGGGATAGTGTGAAGGGTTATGGTAAGGATAAGGGTTAGTGTGAAGGGTTAAGGTTATGGTAAGGATAAGGGTTAGTGTGAAGGGTTAAGGTTATGGTAAGGATACAGGTTAGTGTGAAGGGTTAGTGTGAATGGTTAAGGTTATGGTAAGGATACGGGATAGTGTGAAGGGTTAAGGTTATGGTAAGGATAAGGATTAGTGTGAAGGGTTAAGGTTATGGTAAGGATAAGGGTTAGTGTGAAGGGTAAGGTTATGGTAAGGATATGGGTTAGTGTGAAGGGTTAAGGTTATGGTAAGGATAAGGGTTAGTGTGAAGGTTTATGGTTATGGTAAGGATACGGGTTATTGTGAAGGGTTATGGTAAGGATAAGGGATAGTGTGAAGGGTTATGGTAAGGATAAGGGTTAGTGTGAAGGGTTAAGGTTATGGTAAGGATAAGGGTTAGTGTGAAGGGTTAAGGTTATGATAAGGATAAGGGTTAGTGTGAAGGGTTAAGGTTATGGTAAGGATAAGGGTTAGTGTGAAGGGTTAAGGTTATGGTAAGGATAAGGGTTAGTGTGAAGGGTTAAGGTTATGGTAAGGATAAGGATTAGTGTGAAGGGTTAAGGTTATGGTAAGGATCCGGGTTAGTGTGAAGGGTTAAGGTTATGGTAAGGATAAGGGTTAGTGTGAAGGGTTAAGGTTATGGTAAGGATAAGGGTTAGTGTGAAGAGTTAAGGTTATGGTAAGGATAAGGGTTAGTGTGAAGGGTTAAGGTTATGGTAAGGATAAGGGTTAGTGTGAAGGGTTAAGGTTATGGTAAGGATAAGGGTTAGTGTGAAGGGTTAAGGTTATGGTAAGGATAAGGGTTAGTGTGAAGGGTTAAGGTTATGGTAAGGATAAGGGTTAGTGTGAAGGGTTAAGGTTATGGTAAGGATATGGGTTAGTGTGAAGGGTTAAGGTTATGGTAAGGATAAGGGTTAGTGTGAAGGTTTATGGTTATGGTAAGGATAAGGGTTATTGTGAAGGGTTATGGTAAGGATAAGGGTTAGTGTGAAGGGTTAAGGTTATGGTAAGGATAAGGGTTAGTGTGAAGGGTTAAGGTTATGGTAAGGATATGGGTTAGTGTGAAGGGTTAAGGTTATGGTAAGGATAAGGGTTAGTGTGAAGGTTTATGGTTATGGTAAGGATAAGGGTTATTGTGAAGGGTTATGGTAAGGATAAGGGTTAGTGTGAAGGGTTAAGGTTATGGTAACGATAAGGGATAGTGTGAAGGGTTATGGTAAGGATAAGGGTTCGTGTGAAGGGTTAAGGTTATGGTAAGGATAAGGGTTAGTGTGAAGGGTTAAGGTTATGGTAAGGATAAGGATTAGTGTGAAGGGTTAAGGTTATGGTAAGGATCCGGGTTAGTGTGAAGGGTTAAGGTTATGGTAAGGATAAGGGTTAGTGTGAAGGGTTAAGGTTATGGTAACATGGTTATTGTGAAGGGTTAAGGTTATGGTAAGGATAAGGGTTAGTGTGAAGGGTTAAGGTTATGGTAAGGATACGGGTTAGTGTGAAGGGTTAGTGTGAATGGTTAAGGTTATGGTAAGGATACGGGATAGTGTGAAGGGTTAAGGTTATGGTAAGGATAAGGATTAGTGTGAAGGGTTAAGGTTATGGTAAGGATAAGGGTTAGTGTGAAGGGTTAAGGTTATGGTAAGGATATGGGTTAGTGTGAAGGGTTAAGGTTATGGTAAGGATAAGGGTTAGTGTGAAGGTTTATGGTTATGGTAAGGATAAGGGTTATTGTGAAGGGTTATGGTAAGGATAAGGGTTAGTGTGAAGGGTTAAGGTTATGGTAAGGATAAGGGATAGTGTGAAGGGTTATGGTAAGGATAAGGGTTAGTGTGAAGGGTTAAGGTTATGGTAAGGATAAGGGTTAGTGTGAAGGGTTAAGGTTATGGTAAGGATACGGGTTAGTGTGAAGGGTTAGTGTGAATGGTTAAGGTTATGGTAAGGATACGGGATAGTGTGAAGGGTTAAGGTTATGGTAAGGATAAGGATTAGTGTGAAGGGTTAAGGTTATGGTAAGGATAACGGTTAGTGTGAAGGGTTAAGGTTATGGTAAGGATATGGGTTAGTGTGAAGGGTTAAGGTTATGGTAAGGATAAGGGTTAGTGTGAAGGTTTATGGTTATGGTAAGGATACGGGTTATTGTGAAGGGTTATGGTAAGGATAAGGGATAGTGTGAAGGGTTATGGTAAGGATAAGGGTTAGTGTGAAGGGTTAAGGTTATGGTAAGGATAAGGGTTAGTGTGAAGGGTTAAGGTTATGATAAGGATAAGGGTTAGTGTGAAGGGTTAAGGTTATGGTAAGGATAAGGGTTAGTGTGAAGGGTTAAGGTTATGGTAAGGATAAGGGTTAGTGTTAAGGGTTAAGGTTATGGTAAGGATAAGGATTAGTGTGAAGGGTTAAGGTTATGGTAAGGATCCGGGTTAGTGTGAAGGGTTAAGGTTATGGTAAGGATAAGGGTTAGTGTGAAGGGTTAAGGTTATGGTAACATGGTTATTGTGAAGGGTTAAGGTTATGGTAAGGATAAGAAGGTTATGGTTATGTGAAGGTTTATGGTTATGGTAAGGATAAGGGTTAGTGTGAAGGGTTAAGGTTATGGTAAGGATAAGGGTTAGTGTGAAGGGTTAAGGTTATGTTAAGGATAAGGGTTAGTGTGAAGGGTTAAGGTTATGGTAAGGATAAGGGTTAGTATGAAGGGTTAAGGTTATGTTAAGGATAAGGGTTAGTGTGAAGAGTTAAGGTTATGGTAAGGATAAGGGTTAGTGTGAAGGGTTAAGGTTATGGTAAGGATAAGGGTTAGTGTGAAGGGTTAAGGGTTAAGGATATGGGTTAGTGTGAAGGGTTAAGGTTATGGTAAGGATAAGGGTTAGTGTGAAGAGTTAAGGTTATGGTAAGGATAAGGGTTAGTGTGAAGGGTTAAGGTTATGGTAAGGATAAGGGTTAGTGTGAAGGGTTAAGGTTATGGTAAGGATATGGGTTAGTGTGAAGGGTTAAGGTTATGGTAAGGATAAGGGTTAGTGTGAAGGTTTATGGTTATGGTAAGGATAAGGGTTATTGTGAAGGGTTATGGTAAGGATAAGGGTTAGTGTGAAGGGTTAAGGTTATGGTAACGATAAGGGATAGTGTGAAGGGTTATGGTAAGGATAAGGGTTAGTGTGAAGGGTTAAGGTTATGGTAAGGATAAGGGTTAGTGTGAAGGGTTAAGGTTATGATAAGGATAAGGGTTAGTGTGAAGGGTTAAGGTTATGGTAAGGATAAGGGTTCGTGTGAAGGGTTAAGGTTATGGTAAGGATAAGGGTTAGTGTGAAGGGTTAAGGTTATGGTAAGGATAAGGATTAGTGTGAAGGGTTAAGGTTATGGTAAGGATCCGGGTTAGTGTGAAGGGTTAAGGTTATGGTAAGGATAAGGGTTAGTGTGAAGGGTTAAGGTTATGGTAACATGGTTATTGTGAAGGGTTAAGGTTATGGTAAGGATAAGGGTTAGTGTGAAGGGTTAAGGTTATGGTAAGGATACGGGTTAGTGTGAAGGGTTAAGGTTATGGTAAGGATACGGGTTAGTGTGAAGGGTTAAGGTTATGGTAAGGATAAGGGTTAGTGTGAAGGGTTAAGGTTATGGTAAGGATACGGGTTAGTGTGAAGGGTTAAGGTTATGGTAAGGATATGGGTTAGTGTGAAGGGTTAAGGTTATGGTAAGGATATGGGTTAGTGTGAAGGGTTAAGGTTATGGTAAAGATAAGGGTTAGTGTGAAGGGTTAAGGTTGTGGTAGGGATAAGGGTTAGTGTGAAGGGTTAAGGTTATGGTAAGGATAAGGGTTAGTGTGAAGGGTTAAGGTTATGGTAAGGATAATGGTTAGTGTGAAGGGTTAAGGTTACGGTAAGGATAAGGGTTAGTGTGAAGGGTTAAGGTTATGGTAAGGATAAGGGTTAGTGTGAAGGGTTAAGGTTATGGTAACATGGTTATTGTGAAGGGTTAAGGTTATGGTAAGGATAAGGGTTAGTGTGAAGGGTTAAGGTTATGGTAAGGATACGGGTTAGTGTGAAGGGTTAAGGTTATGGTAAGGATAAGGGTTCGTGTGAAGGGTTAAGGTTATGGTAAGGATACGGGTTAGTGTGAAGGGTTAAGGTTATGGTAAGGATAAGGGTTAGTGCGAAGGGTTAAGGTTATGGTAACGATAAGGGTTAGTGTGAAGGGTTAAGGTTATGGTAAGGATAAGGGTTAGTGTGAAGGGTTAAGGTTATGGTTAGGATAAGGGTTAGTGTGAAGTGTTAAGGTTATGGTAAGGATAAGGGTTAGTGTGAAGGGTTAAGGTTATGATAAGGATACGGGTTAGTGTGAAGGGTTAAGGTTATGGTAAGAATAAGGGTTAGTGTGAAGGGTTAAGGTTATGGCAAGGATAAGGGTTAGTGTGAACGGTTAAGGTTATGGTAACGATAAGGGTTAGTGTGAAGGGTTAAGGTTATGGTAAGGATACGGGTTAGTGTGAAGGGTTAAGGTTATGGTAAGGATACGGGTTAGTGTGAAGGGTTAAGGTTATGGTAAGGATACGGGTTAGTGTGAAGGGTTAAGGTTATGGTAAGGATACGGGTTAGTGTGAAGGGTTAAGGTTATGGTAAGGATAAGGGTTAGTGTGAAGTGTTAAGGTTATGGTAAGGATAAGGGTTAGTGTGAAGGGTTAAGGTTATGGTAAGGATACGGGTTAGTGTGAAGGGTTAAGGTTATGGTAAGAATAAGGGTTAGTGTGAAGGGTTAAGGTTATGGCAAGGATAAGGGTTAGTGTGAAGGGTTAAGGTTATGGTAACGATAAGGGTTAGTGTGAAGGGTTAAGGTTATGGTAAGGATACGGGTTAGTGTGAAGGGTTAAGGTTATGGTAAGGATACGGGTTAGTGTGAAGGGTTAAGGTTATGGTAAGGATACGGGTTAGTGTGAAGGGTTAAGGTTATGGTAAGGATAAGGGTTAGTGTGAAGGGTTAAGGTTATGGTAAGGATAAGAGTTAGTGTGAAGTGTTAAGGTTATGGTAAGGATAAGGGTTAGTGTGAAGGGTTAAGGTTATGGTAAGGAAACGGGTTAGTGTGAAGGGTTAAGGTTATGGTAAGGATAAGGGTTAGTGTGAAGGGTTAAGGTTATGGTAAGGATAAGGGTTAGTGTGAAGTGTTAATGTTATGGTAAGGATACGGGTTAGTGTGAAGGGTTAAGGTTATGGTAAGAATAAGGGTTAGTGTGAAGGGTTAAGGTTATGGTAAGGATACGGGTTAGTGTGAAAGGTTATGGTAAGGATAAGGATACGGGTTAGTGTGAAGGGTTAAGGTTATGGTAAGGATAAGGATTAGTGTGAAGGGTTAAGGTTATGGTTAGGATAAGGGTTAGTGTGAATGGTAAAGGTTATGGTTAGGATAAGGGTTAGTGTGAAGGGTTAAGGTTATGGTAAAGATAAGGGTTAGTGTGAAGGGTTATGGTTAGGATAAGGGTTAGTGTGAAGGGTTAAGGTTATGGTTAGGATAAGGGTTAGTGTGAAGGGTTAAGGTTATGGTAAGGATAATGGTTAGTGTGAAGGGTTAAGGTTATGGTAAGGATAAGGATTAGTGTGAAGGGTTAAGGTTATGGTAAGGATAAGGGTTAGTGTGAAGGGTTAAGGTTATGGTAAGGATAAGGATACGGGTTAGTGTGAAGGGTTAAGGTTATAGTTAGGATAAGGGTTAGTGTGAAGGGTTAAGGTTATGGTAAGGATAAGGATTAGTGTGAAGGGTTAAGGTTATGGTTAGGATAAGGGTTAGTGTGAAGGGTTAAGGTTATGGTAAGGATAATGGTTAGTGTGAAGGGTTAAGGTTATGGTAAGGATAAGGATACGGGTTAGTGTGAAGGGTTAAGGTTATAGTTAGGATAAGGGTTAGTGTGAAGGGTTAAGGTTATGGTAAGGATAAGGATTAGTGTGAAGGGTTAAGGTTATGGTAAGGATAAGGGTTAGTGTGAAGGGTTAAGGTTTTGGTAGGGATAAGGGTAAATGTGAAGGGTTAAGGTTATGGTAAGGATAAGGGTTAGTGTGAAGGGTTAAGGTTATGGTAAGGATAAGGGTTAGTGTGAAGGGTTATGGTAAGGATAAGGGTTAGTGTGAAGGGTTAAGGTTATGGTAGGGATAAGGGTTAGTGTGAAGGGTTAAGGTTATGGTAAGGTTAAGGGTTAGTGTGAAGGGTTAGGGGAAATAGGATTTTGAATGGAAATTCATTTTAGATCCCCACATGGATAGAAGAACAAAACTTGTGTTTGTCTGGGATTATAACAACACTAAGAGACCAACGCTTTCTTCATGTTCCTCAGATTACGTGTTGAGAGTCTCAAATTAATCAGAACCAAATCACTGTGTTTACTCAACCATTAGTACCAAAGAACACTTGATCCAACGTTTCCTGACTAGTTTCACTTTCACTTATTGCACATTGATCAATGTTGAATGAATTAGTTGTTGAATGAATTAGTCTTTCAGCACTCACTGTAGAATCTAACTGCATTGAGACCAAAACAGTAGGTAAAAACGTCAAACGCTCTCTGTGATTGTCTCTTAAAGCTGTTGTATAATCCCACTAAGGCAGACAGTACAGTATCGGTTCAGTGATTTTAACTGACCTGTATCTGCTCTGCCTATTTTAATCTAGTGTGTTTATATTGTGTGTTTTTTTTAGAATTCTACTACCCACTAATCAATATTAACACCAGTGTGGTGAATACTGTTTAAGATATGTGGGTGCGTGTGCGCTGGTGTCTGCTTATTGTGTATGTGTGTGTTTCAAGCCTGTGACTGTATGTATGCACCCTGCCACCTATTCCAGTGCTCTTACATCCACCCGCCCTTTCTTTTCCTGGTTGCTATGGTTACAGGGCGGCCCTTGCCTCTGCCCACCAGGCCCAGCCCCTCCCCCAGACCCTGAGTGTTCTGGAGAGTACACCCCAGGTCAGGGGAATGCACACCATAATAAGGTATACACACTGCATACTGTATACACACTGCATACTGTATACACACTGCATACTGTATACACGATACATACTGTATACACGCTGCATACTGTATACAACCCACTGTACTACTAGTATAACTACTACCTCTAGAACTAATGTAAACGACCCACTATACTACTAGTAGAACTGCCTCTAGAACTAATGTAGAACGACCCACTATACTACTAGTATAACTGCCTCTAGAACTAATGTAGAACGACCCACTATACCACTAGTATAACTACATCTAGAACTAATGTAGAACGACCCACTATACTACTAGTATAACTACCTCTAGAAATAATGTAGAACGACCCACTGTCCTACTAGTATAACTACTACCTCTATAACTAATGTAGAATGACCACTACACTACTAGTAGAACTACCTCTAGAACTAATGTAGAACGACCCAATATACTACTAGTAAAACTACCTCTATAACTAATGTAGAATGACCCAATATACTACTAGTATAACTACTACCTCTATAACTAATGTAGAATGCCCACTATACTACTAGTAGAACTACCTCTAGAACTAATGTAGAACGACCCAATATACTACTAGTATAACTACCTCTAGAACTAATGTAGAATGACCCAATATACTACTAGTATAACTACTACCTCTAGAACTAATGTAGAATGACCACTATACTACTAGTAGAACTACCTCTAGAACTAATGTAGAACGACCCCATATATACTACTAGTATAACTACTACCTCTATAACTAATGTAGAATGACCACTATACTACTAGTAGAACTACCTCTAGAACTAATGTAGAACGACCCAATGTACTACTAGTAGAACTACTACCTCTAGAACTAATGTAGAACGAACCACTATACTACTAGTATAACTACCTCTAGAACTAATGTAGAACAACCCACTGTACTACTAGTATAACTACTACCTCTAGAACTAATGTAGAACGAACCACTATACTACTAGTATAACTACTATCTCTAGAACTAATGTAGAATGACCCACTATACTACCAGTAAAACTACCTCTAGAACTAATGTAGAATGACCCACTATACTACTAGTATAACTACTACCTCTAGAACTAATGTAGAACGACCCACTATACTACTAGTAGAACTACCTCTAGAACTAATGTAGAACAACCCACTGTACTACTAGTATAACTACTATCTCTAGAACTAATGTAGAATGACCCACTATACTACCAGTAGAACTACCTCTAGAACTAATGTAGAACGACCCACTATACTACTAGTAGAACTACCTCTAGAACTAATGTATATTGACCCACAATACTGCTAGTATAACTACCTTTAGAACTAATATAGAACAACCCACTATACTACTAGTATAACTACCTCTAGAACTAATGTAGAACGACCCACTATAATACTAGTAGAAAACCTACCTCTAGAACTAATATAGAACAACCCACTGTACTACTAGTATAACTACTACCTCTAGAACTAATGTAGAACGAACCACTATACTACTAGTATAACTACTATCTCTAGAACTAATGTAGAATGACCCACTATACTACTAGTAGAACTACCTCTAGAACTAATGTATATTGACCCACAATACTGCTAGTATAACTACCTTTAGAACTAATGTAGAACAACCCACTATACTACTAGTATAACTACCTCTAGAACTAATGTAGAACGACCCACTATACTACTAGTATAACTACCTCTAGAACTAATGTAGAACGACCCACTATACTTCTAGAATAACTACTACCTCTAGAACTAATGTAGAATGACCCACTATACTGCTAATATAACTATGTCTAGTACTAATGTAGAATGACCCACTGTACTACTAGTATAACTACCTCTAGAACTAATGTAGAATGACCCACAGTATTACTAGTATAACTACTACCTCTAGAACTAATGTAGAACGACCCACTATACTACTAGTATAACTACTACCTCTAGAACTAATGTAGAACGACCCACTATACTACTAGTAGAACAACCTCTAGAACTAATGTAGAACAACCAACTGTACTACTAGTATAACTACTACCTCTAGAACGACCCAATATACTACTAGTAGAACTACCTCTAGAACTAATGTAGAACGACCCACTATACTACCAGTATATCTACCTCTAGAACTAATGTAGAACGACCCACTATACTACTAGTATAACTACCTCTAGAACTAATGTAGAACGACCCACTATACTACTAGTATAACTACTACCTCTAGAACTAATGTAGAACGACCCACTGTACTACTAGTATAACTACTACCTCTAGAACTAATGTAGAACAACCCACTATACTACTAGTAGAACAACCTCTAGAACTAATGTAGAAGGACCCACTATACTACTAGTATAACTACCTCTAGAACTAATGTAGAACGACCCACTATACTACTAGTATAACTACTACCTCTAGAACTAATGTAGAACGACCCACTGTACTACTAGTAGAACTACTACCTCTAGAACTAATGTAGAACGACCCACTATACTACTAGTAGAACTACCTCTAGAACTAATGTAGAATGACCCACTGTACTACTAGTATAACTACCTCTAGAACTAATGTAGAACGACCCACTATAATATTAGTCAGGTATTTTACTAACACAGCCCAGGTCATGGGATGCACACCATCATCAGATATCAGTAATAAGCACTGCACTACACACTACTCAATAAACCGTCTAACTGATCTAGAGTCAGATAATAACACAGGTAGGTCAGAGCATAAACATACTGTAGCAAGCATTCACTTCCACAATGTGGGTTGAGTGCAACTACATGGCCCGTAGTGTCTATTCTTTTTTGTTTGGCCCCTGACTGTCTTTTATCTGTCTGATCCTGGACTCTCTTTTGTCTGTCTGATCCTGGACTCTCTTTTGTCTGTCTGATCCTGGACTCTCTTTTATCTGTCTGATCCTGGACTCTCTTTTATCTGTCTGATCCTGGACTCTCTTTTGTCTGTCTGATCCTGGACTCTCTTTTATCTGTCTGATCCTGGACTCTCTTTTATCTGTCTGATCCTGGACTCTCTTTTATCTGTCTGGTCCCTGACTGTCTTGTATCCATCTGGTCCCTGACTGTCTTTTATCTGTCTGATTTTGGACTCTCTTTTATCTGTCTGATTTTGGACTCTCTTTTATCTGTCTGATCCTGGACTCTCTTTTATCTGTCTGGTCCTGGACTCTCTTTTATCTGTCTGATCCTGGACTCTCTTTTATCTGTCTGATCCTGGACTCTCTTTTATCTGTCTGATCCTGGACTCTCTTTTATCTGTCTGATCCTGGACTCTCTTTTATCTGTCTGGTCCTGGACTCTCTTTTATCTGTCTGATCCTGGACTCTCTTTTATCTGTCTGATCCTGGACTCTCTTTTATCTGTCTGATCCTGGACTCTCTTTTATCTGTCTGATCCTGGACTCTCTTTTATCTGTCTGATCCTGGACTCTCTTTTATCTGTCTGGTCCCTGACTGTCTTGTATCCATCTGGTCCCTGACTGTCTTTTATCTGTCTGATTTTGGACTCTCTTTTATCTGTCTGATTTTGGACTCTCTTTTATCTGTCTGATCCTGGACTCTATTTTATCTGTCTGGTCCCTGACTGTCTTTTATCTGTCTGGTCCCTGACTGTCTTTTATCTGTCTGGTCCTTGACAGTTTTTTTTATCTGTCTGGTCCCTGACCGTTTTTTATCTGTCTGGTCCCTGACTCTCTTTTATATGTCTGGCCACTGACTGCTTCATCTGTCTGCCCCCTGACCGTCTTTTATCTGTATGGTCTCTGACTGTCTCATCTGTCTGCCCCCTGACCGTCTTTCATCTGTCTGGTCCCTGACTGTCTTTATCTGTCTGGTCCCTGACCGTCTTTTATCTGTCTGGTCCCTGACTGTCTTGTATCCGTCTGGTCCCTGACTCTCTTTTATCTGTCTGGTCCCTGACTGTCTTTTATCTGTCTAGTCCCTGACTGTCTTTTATCTGTCTGGTCCTTGACAGTTTTTGTCTGTCTGGTCCCTGACTGTCTTTTATCTGTCTGGTCCCTGACAGTCTTTTATCTGTCTGGTCTCTGACTGTCTTTTATCTGTCTGGTCCCTGACCGTCTTTTATCTGTCTGGTCTTTGACTGTCTTTTATCTGTAGGGTCCCTGACTCTCTTTTATCTGTTGGGTCTCTGACTGTCTTTTATCTGGAGGGTCCCTGACTGTCTTTTATCTGTCGGTCCCTGACTGCCTTTTATCTGGAGGGTCCCAGTCTGTCTTTTATTTGTCTGGTCTCTGACTGTCTTTTATCTGTCTGGTCCCTGACCGTCTTTTATCTGTCTGGTCTCTGACTGTCTTTTATCTGTAGGGTCCCTGACTCTCTTTTATCTGTAGGGTCTCTGACTGTCTTTTATCTGGAGGGTCCCTGACTGTCTTTTATCTGTCGGTCCCTGACTGCCTTTTATCTGTCGGTCCCTGACTGTCTTTTATCTGTCTGGACCCTGAATTCCTTTTATCTGTCTGGTCCCTGACTCTCTTATCTGTAGGGTCTCTGACTGTCTTTTATCTGTAGGGTCTCTGACTGTCTTTTATTTGTCTGGTCCCTGACTGTCTTTTATCTGTCTGGTCCCAGACTGTTTTTTATTTGTCTGGTCCCTGACTGTCTTTTATCTGTCTGGTCCCTGACTGTTTTTTTATTTGTCTGGTCCCAGACTGTTTTTTATTTGTCTGGTCCCTGACTGTCTTTTATCTGTCTGGACCCTGAATTCCTTCTATCTGTATGGTCCCTGAGTGTTTTTTATTGGTCTGGTCCCTGAGTGTCCTACTTCTTCTGTCCAGAAACAAAGAGACAAGCAGGGATGAGTTCATCTTCTACTCGAAGAGACTGATGCGTCTGCTGATTGAACGAGCGCTTTCCTTTCTTCCCTCAGAGGTACGTATGACAGAGAGACAGAGAGATAGAAAGACTGCTCTGTTCCACTGGACCTTAACGTTCATACCCAAGGAGCATATTTTAATGTAGTTTCATTTAGAAAGAGATGAAAAGATAGAGGGAGAAGAATTGAGTGATGGAAAAATGGGGGTAAGAAAGATGGAAAGAGAGTGTAAGAGATGGAAAGAGCATGAGAGGTCAAGATAGCGAGATGGTGCGAGAGAGAGAAAAAGAAGAGAGAGAGAGAGAGCGAAAGAGAGAGTCTGGCCTCTGGAGTATGGAAACTGTCAATCCACCGCAGAGGAAAGTTCTCACTATAAAACCAAAAAGACACACACATACCGCGACTGCACAAACACACCATATCACTTGAATCGCACAGCAACTACAGTACACTGTGTATGTACCACCCACTACAGGTAGAGCTGTTGGAGTAAAGAAGTGTTTTATTGATTGTTTAGTGTGGCCAACTGGACACGCACCATGGATTCGTTGTCTTGAGGTTTGTACTCATAAGTTCATCCTCCTCTCTTTCTCTCTCTCTCTCTCTCTCTCTCTCTCTCTCTCTCTCTCTCTCTCTCTTACCACAGAGCCATATAGTTCAAACACCGCAGGGAGAGGACTATGAAGGCAGGACTTTCCACGGGAAGAGGGTGAGTTGAGCTTTTTCTTCCTGCCTGTTTTTCTATCCATCTCTCTCACTTTCTCTCTCTCACTTTCTCCTTCCTATTCACTTGTTTCTATCTCTCCATTTCAGCCGGCTAGTTCCCTCTGATGAGAAAACTCAATCTGTGTGATTCAAATTAGCTTTATATAATAGCACATTCCATCTGTTATTAGATGTTAACTCAGTCCTGTGTATTTATCAGCCAGTGTTGTCATGATGAACAGTATAGTATTACTGCTGTCATGTTCTTGTTGTTAAATGTACTGTACTCAGTTATCAGTCAGTATGTTAGAAATCCATGAACCTGGTTTCTCTTCTGATTTTCCTTAGATCACTGGAGTGTCCATCCTGCGAGCAGGAGAGACCATGGAGCCAGCTCTCCGGGCGGTGTGTAAAGATGTCCGCATCGGTAAGATCCTGATCCAGACCAACCAGGACACAGGAGAACCAGAGGTATGGATCTGGAAAACACACATGCTTGAAGCTTTGAGTAGACTGCGGGACCTGACCAGGGAAAAGTTGGAGTCATAGTTATAGCCTTTTTGTCTGTCTTTCATTCTTCCCTTCATCCCCTCTTTCCTCCCTGTCCCTCCCTCTCTCTCAGCTGCATTATCTGCGTCTGCCTAAGGACATTGGTGAGGACCATGTGATTCTGATGGACTGCACCGTGTCTACTGGGGCTGCTGCCATGATGGCCGTACGAGTCCTACTGGTAGGTGATTCTGATGGACTGCACCATGTCTACTGGGGCTGCTGCCATGATGGCCATACGTACGAGTCCTACTGGTAGGTGATTCTGATGGACTGCACCGTGTGTACTGGGGCTGCTGGCATGATGGCCGTACGAGTCCTACTGGTAGGTGATTCTGATGGACTGCACCATGTCTACTGGGGCTGCTGCCATGATGGCCATACGTACGAGTCCTACTGGTAGGTGATTCTGATGGACTGCACCGTGTGTACTGGGGCTGCTGGCATGATGGCCGTACGAGTCCTACTGGTAGGTGATTCTGATGGACTGCACCATGTGTACTGGAGCTGCTGCCATGATGGCCATACGTACGAGTTCTACTGGTAGGTGATTCTGATGGACGGCACCGTGTGTACTGGGGCTGCTGCCATGATGGCCATACGTACGAGTCCTACTGGTAGGTGATTCTGATGGACTGCACCGTGTGTACTGAGGCTGCTGGCATGATGGTCGTACGAGTCCTACTGGTAGGTGATTCTGATGGACTGCACCGTGTGTACTGAGGCTGCTGGCATGATGGTCGTACGAGTCCTACTGGTAGGTGATTCTGATGGACGGCACTGTGTGTACTGGGGCTGCTGGCATGATGGCCGTACGAGTCCTACTGCTAGGTGATTCTGATGGACTGCACCGTTTGTACTGGGGCTGCTGCCATGATGGCCGTACGAGTCCTACTGGTAGTTGATTCTGATGGACTGCACCATGTGTACTGGGGCTGCTGCCATGATGGCCATACGTACGAGTTCTACTGGTAGGTGATTCTGATGGACGGCACTGTGTGTACTGAGGCTGCTGGCATGATGGCCGTACGAGTCCTACTGGTAGGTGATTCTGATGGACTGCACCGTTTGTACTGGGGCTGCTGCCATGATGGCCGTACGAGTCCTACTGGTAGTTGATTCTGATGGACTGCACCATGTGTACTGGGGCTGCTGCCATGATGGCCATACGTACGAGTCCTACTGGTAGGTGATTCTGATGGACGGCACCGTGTGTACTGGGGCTGCTGGCATGATGGCCGTACGAGTCCTACTGGTAGGTGATTCTGATGGACTGCACCATGTGTACTGGGGCTGCTGCCATGATGGCCGTACGAGTCCTACTGGTAGGTGATTCTGATGGACTGAACCGTGTGTACTGAGGCTGCTGCTATGATGGCCAATCGTATGAGTCCTACTGGCAGGTGATTCTGATGGACTGCAACGTGTCTACTGGGGCTGCTGCCATGATGGCCTTACGAGTCCTACTGGTAGGTGTTTCTGATGGACTGCACCGTGTGTACTGGGGCTGCTGCCATGATGGCCATACGTACGAGTCCTACTGGTAGGTGATTCTGATGGACTGCACCGTGTGTACTGAGGCTGCTGGCATGATGGTCGTACGAGTCCTACTGGTAGGTGATTCTGATGGACTGCACCGTGTGTACTGAGGCTGCTGGCATGATGGTCGTACGAGTCCTACTGGTAGGTGATTCTGATGGACGGCACCGTGTGTACTGGGGCTGCTGGCATGATGGCCGTACGAGTCCTACTGGTAGGTGATTCTGATGGACTGCACCGTTTGTACTGGGGCTGCTGCCATGATGGCCGTACGAGTCCTACTGGTAGTTGATTCTGATGGACTGCACCATGTGTACTGGGGCTGCTGCCATGATGGCCGTACGAGTCCTACTGGTAGGTGATTCTGATGGACTGAACCGTGTGTACTGAGGCTGCTGCTATGATGGCCAATCGTATGAGTCCTACTGGCAGGTGATTCTGATGGACTGCAACGTGTCTACTGGGGCTGCTGCCATGATGGCCTTACGAGTCCTACTGGTAGGTGTTTCTGATGGACTGCACCGTGTGTACTGGGGCTGCTGCCATGATGGCCATACGTACGAGTCCTACTGGTAGGTGATTCTGATGGACTGCACCGTGTGTACTGAGGCTGCTGGCGTGATGGTCGTACGAGTCCTACTGGTAGGTGATTCTGATGGACGGCACCGTGTGTACTGGGGCTGCTGGCATGATGGCCGTACGAGTCCTACTGGTAGTTGATTCTGATGGACTGCACCATGTGTACTGGGGCTGCTGCCATGATGGCCATACGTACGAGTCCTACTGGTAGGTGATTCTGATGGACGGCACCGTGTGTACTGGGGCTGCTGGCATGATGGCCGTACGAGTCCTACTGGTAGGTGATTCTGATGGACTGCACCATGTGTACTGGGGCTGCTGCCATGATGGCCGTACGAGTCCTACTGGTAGGTGATTCTGATGGACTGCACCGTGTGTACTGAGGCTGCTGGCATGATGGTCGTACGAGTCCTACTGGTAGGTGATTCTGATGGACGGCACCGTGTGTACTGGGGCTGCTGGCATGATGGCCGTACGAGTCCTACTGCTAGGTGATTCTGATGGACTGCACCGTTTGTACTGGGGCTGCTGCCATGATGGCCGTACGAGTCCTACTGGTAGTTGATTCTGATGGACTGCACCATGTGTACTGGGGCTGCTGCCATGATGGCCATACATACGAGTTCTACTGGTAGGTGATTCTGATGGACGGCACTGTGTGTACTGAGGCTGCTGGCATGATGGCCGTACGAGTCCTACTGGTAGGTGATTCTGATGGACTGCACCGTTTGTACTGGGGCTGCTGCCATGATGGCCGTACGAGTCCTACTGGTAGTTGATTCTGATGGACTGCACCATGTGTACTGGGGCTGCTGCCATGATGGCCATACGTACGAGTCCTACTGGTAGGTGATTCTGATGGACGGCACCGTGTGTACTGAGGCTGCTGGCATGATGGCTCACGAGTCCTACTGGTAGGTGATTCTGATGGACTGCACCGTTTGTACTGGGGCTGCTGCCATGATGGCCGTACGAGTCCTACTGGTAGTTGATTCTGATGGACTGCACCATGTGTACTGGGGCTGCTGCCATGATGGCCATACGTACGAGTTCTACTGGTAGGTGATTCTGATGGACGGCACCGTGTGTACTGGGGCTGCTGGCATGATGGCCGTACGAGTCCTACTGGTAGGTGATTCTGATGGACTGCACCGTTTGTACTGGGGCTGCTGCCATGATGGCCGTACGAGTCCTACTGGTAGTTGATTCTGATGGACTGCACCATGTGTACTGGGGCTGCTGCCATGATGGCCATACGTACGAGTCCTACTGGTAGGTGATTCTGATGGACGGCACCGTGTGTACTGGGGCTGCTGGCATGATGGCCGTACGAGTCCTACTGGTAGGTGATTCTGATGGACTGCACCATGTGTACTGGGGCTGCTGCCATGATGGCCGTACGAGTCCTACTGGTAGGTGATTCTGATGGACTGAACCGTGTGTACTGAGGCTGCTGCTATGATGGCCAATCGTATGAGTCCTACTGGCAGGTGATTCTGATGGACTGCAACGTGTCTACTGGGGCTGCTGCCATGATGGCCTTACGAGTCCTACTGGTAGGTGTTTCTGATGGACTGCACCGTGTGTACTGGGGCTGCTGCCATGATGGCCATACGTACGAGTCCTACTGGTAGGTGATTCTGATGGACTGCACCGTGTGTACTGGGGCTGCTGCCATGATGGTCTCACGAGTCCTACTGGTAGGTGATTCTGATGGACTGCACCGTGTGTACTGAGGCTGCTGGCATGATGGTCGTACGAGTCCTACTGGTAGGTGATTCTGATGGACGGCACCGTGTGTACTGGGGCTGCTGGCATGATGGCCGTACGAGTCCTACTGGTAGGTGTTTCTGATGGACTGCACCGTGTGTACTGGGGCTGCTGCCATGATGGCCATACGTACGAGTCCTACTGGTAGGTGATTCTGATGGACGGCACCGTGTGTACTGGGGCTGCTGGCATGATGGCCGTACGAGTCCTACTGGTAGGTGATTCTGATGGACTGCACCATGTGTACTGGGGCTGCTGCCATGATGGCCGTACGAGTCCTACTGGTAGGTGATTCTGATGGACTGAACCGTGTGTACTGAGGCTGCTGCTATGATGGCCAATCGTATGAGTCCTACTGGCAGGTGATTCTGATGGACTGCAACGTGTCTACTGGGGCTGCTGCCATGATGGCCTTACGAGTCCTACTGGTAGGTGTTTCTGATGGACTGCACCATGTGTACTGGGGCTGCTGCCATGATGGCCGTACGAGTCCTACTGGTAGGTGATTCTGATGGACTGCACCATGTGTACTGGGGCTGCTGCCATGATGGCCATACGTACGAGTCCTACTGGTAGGTGATTCTGATGGACGGCACCGTGTGTACTGGGGCTGCTGGCATGGACGAGTCCTACTGGTAGGTGATTCTGATGGACTGCACCATGTGTACTGGGGCTGCTGCCATGATGGCCGTCACGAGTCCTACTGGTAGGTGATTCTGATGGACTGAACCGTGTGTACTGAGGCTGCTGCTATGATGGCCAATCGTATGAGTCCTACTGGCAGGTGATTCTGATGGACTGCAACGTGTCACTGGGGCTGCTGCCATGATGGCCTTATGAGTCCTACTGGTAGGTGTTTCTGATGGACTGCACCATGTGTACTGGGGCTGCTGCCATGATGGCCGTCACGAGTCCTACTGGTAGGTGATTCTGATGGACTGCACCGTGTGTACTGAGGCTGCTGGCATGATCACGAGTCCTACTGGTAGGTTTCTGATGGACTGCACCGTGTGTACTGAGGCTGCTGGCATGATGGTCGACGAGTCCTACTGGTAGGTGATTCTGATGGACGGCACCGTGTGTACTGGGGCTGCTGGCATGATGGCCGCACGAGTCCTACTGGTAGGTGATTCTGATGGACTGCACCTTTTGTACTGCGGCTGCTGCCCTGATGGGGTCCTACTGATTCTGATGGACTGCACCATGTGTACTGCTGCTGCCATGATGGCCATACGCACGAGTCCTACTGGTAGGTGATTCTGATGGACGGCACTGTGTGTACTGAGGCTGCTGGCATGATGGCCGTACGAGTCCTACTGGTAGGTGATTCTGATGGACTGCACCGTTTGTACTGGGGCTGCTGCCATGATGGCCGTACGAGTCCTACTGGTAGTTGATTCTGATGGACTGCACCATGTGTACTGGGGCTGCTGCCATGATGGCCATACGTACGAGTCCTACTGGTAGGTGATTCTGATGGACGGCACCGTGTGTACTGGGGCTGCTGGCATGATGGCCGTACGAGTCCTACTGGTAGGTGATTCTGATGGACTGCACCATGTGTACTGGGGCTGCTGCCATGATGGCCGTACGAGTCCTACTGGTAGGTGATTCTGATGGACATGACTGGCTGCTGCTATGATGGCCAATCGTATGAGTCCTACTGGCAGGTGATTCTGATGGACTGCAACGTGTCTACTGGGGCTGCTGCCATGATGGCCTTACGAGTCCTACTGGTAGGTGTTTCTGATGGACTGCACCATGTGTACTGGGGCTGCTGCCATGATGGCCGTACGAGTCCTACTGGTAGGTGATTCTGATGGACTGCACCGTGTGTACTGAGGCTGCTGGCATGATGGTCGTACGAGTCCTACTGGTAGGTGATTCTGATGGACTGCACCGTGTGTACTGAGGCTGCTGGCATGATGGTCGTACGAGTCCTACTGGTAGGTGATTCTGATGGACGGCACCGTGTGTACTGGGGCTGCTGGCATGATGGCCGTACGAGTCCTACTGGTAGGTGATTCTGATGGACTGCACCGTTTGTACTGGGGCTGCTGCCATGATGGCCGTACGAGTCCTACTGGTAGTTGATTCTGATGGACTGCACCATGTGTACTGGGGCTGCTGCCATGATGGCCATACGTACGAGTTCTACTGGTAGGTGATTCTGATGGACGGCACCGTGTGTACTGAGGCTGCTGGCATGATGGCCGTACGAGTCCTACTGGTAGGTGATTCTGATGGACTGCACCGTTTGTACTGGGGCTGCTGCCATGATGGCCGTACGAGTCCTACTGGTAGTTGATTCTGATGGACTGCACCATGTGTACTGGGGCTGCTGCCATGATGGCCATACGTACGAGTCCTACTGGTAGGTGATTCTGATGGACGGCACCGTGTGTACTGGGGCTGCTGGCATGATGGCCGTACCAGTCCTACTGGTAGGTGATTCTGATGGACTGCACCATGTGTACTGGGGCTGCTGCCATGATGGCCGTACGAGTCCTACTGGTAGGTGATTCTGATGGACTGAACCGTGTGTACTGAGGCTGCTGCTATGATGGCCAATCGTATGAGTCCTACTGGCAGGTGATTCTGATGGACTGCAACGTGTCTACTGGGGCTGCTGCCATGATGGCCTCACGAGTCCTACTGGTAGGTGATTCTGATGGACTGCACCGTGTGTACTGAGGCTGCTGGCATGATGGTCGTACGAGTCCTACTGGTAGGTGATTCTGATGGACTGCACCGTGTGTACTGAGGCTGCTGGCATGATGGTCGTACGAGTCCTACTGGTAGGTGATTCTGATGGACGGCACCGTGTGTACTGGGGCTGCTGGCATGATGGCCGTACGAGTCCTACTGGTAGGTGTTTCTGATGGACTGCACCGTGTGTACTGGGGCTGCTGCATGATGGTACGTACGAGTCCTACTGGTAGGTGATTCTGATGGACGGCACCGTGTGTACTGGGGCTGCTGGCATGATGGCCGTCGAGTCCTACTGGTAGGTGTTTCTGATGGACTGCACCATGTGTACTGGGGCTGCTGGCATGATGGCCGCAACGTGTACTGGGGCTGCTGGCGAGTCCTACTGGTAGGTGATTCTGATGGACTGCACCGCCATGTGTACTGGGGCTGCTGCCATGATGGCCAATCGTATGAGTCCTACTGGCAGGTGATTCTGATGGACTGCAACGTGTCTACTGGGGCTGCTGCCATGATGGCCTCACGAGTCCTACTGGTAGGTGATTCTGATGGACTGCACCGTGTGTACTGAGGCTGCTGGCATGATGGTCGTACGAGTCCTACTGGTAGGTGATTCTGATGGACTGCACCGTGTGTACTGAGGCTGCTGGCATGATGGTCGTACGAGTCCTACTGGTAGGTGATTCTGATGGACGGCACCGTGTGTACTGGGGCTGCTGGCATGATGGCCGTACGAGTCCTACTGGTAGGTGTTTCTGATGGACTGCACCGTGTGTACTGGGGCTGCTGCCATGATGGCCATACGTACGAGTCCTACTGGTAGGTGATTCTGATGGACGGCACCGTGTGTACTGGGGCTGCTGGCATGATGGTCGTACGAGTCCTACTGGTAGGTGATTCTGATGGACTGCACCGTGTGTACTGAGGCTGCTGGCATGATGGTCGTACGAGTCTTACTGGTAGGTGATTCTGATGGACGGCACCGTGTGTACTGGGGCTGCTGGCATGATGGCCGTACGAGTCCTACTGGTAGGTGTTTCTGATGGACTGCACCGTGTGTACTGGGGCTGCTGCCATGATGGCCATCGTGACTGAGTCCTACTGGTAGGTGATTCTGATGGACGGCACCGTGTGTACTGGGGCTGCTGGCATGATGGCCGTGACGAGTCCTACTGGTAGGTGTTTCTGATGGACTGCACCATGTGTACTGGGGCTGCTGCCATGATGGCCATGATGGACGCGTGATGGCCGAGTCCTACTGGTAGGTGATTCTGATGGACGGCACCGTGTGTACTGGGGCTGCTGGCATGATGGCCGTACGAGTCCTACTGGTAGGTGATTCTGATGGACTGCACCATGTGTACTGGGGCTGCTGCCATGATGGCCATACGAGTCCTACTGGTAGGTGATTCTGATGGACTGAACCGTGTGTACTGAGGCTGCTGCATGATGGCCAATCGTATGAGTCCTACTGGCAGGTGATTCTGATGGACTGCAACGTGTCTACTGGGGCTGCTGCCATGATGGCCTTATGAGTCCTACTGGTAGGTGATTCTGATGGACTGCACCGTGTGTACTGAGGCTGCTGGCATGATGGTCGTACGAGTCCTACTGGTAGGTGATTCTGATGGACTGCAGTCCTACGTGTGTACTGAGGCTGCTGGCATGATGGGTATATGATGGACGAGTCCTACTGGTAGGTGATTCTGATGGACTGCACCGTGTGTACTGGGGCTGCTGGCATGATGGTCCAGTCCTACTGGTACGAGTCCTACTGGTAGGTGATTCTGATGGACGGCACCGTGTGTACTGGGGCTGCTGGCATGATGGCCATTTGAGTCCTACTGGTAGGTGATTCTGATGGACTGCACCGTTTGTACTGGGGCTGCTGCCATGATGGCCGAGTCCTACTGGTAGTTGATTCTGATGGACTGCACCATGTGTACTGGGGCTGCTGGCATGATGGCCATACGTGGCCGACGAGTCCTACTGGTAGGTGATTCTGATGGACTGC
Organism: Oncorhynchus nerka; assembly: GCF_034236695.1. NCBI lineage: Eukaryota > Metazoa > Chordata > Actinopteri > Salmoniformes > Salmonidae > Oncorhynchus > Oncorhynchus nerka. Next base: position 19,194,240 of record NC_088415.1, read on the forward strand.
ACCGTGTGTACTGAGGCTGCTGGCATGATGGCCATACGAGTCCTACTGGTAGGTGATTCTGATGGACTGCACCGTTTGTACTGGGGCTGCTGCCATGATGGCCGTACGAGTCCTACTGGTAGTTGATTCTTCTGATGGACTGCACCATGTGTACTGGGGCTGCTGCCATGATGGCCATACGTACGAGTCCTACTGGTAGGTGATTCTGATGGACGGCACCGTGTGTACTGGGGCTGCTGGCATGATGGCCGTGAGTCCTACTGGTAGGTGATTCTGATGGACTGCACCATGTGTACTGGGGCTGCTGCCATGATGGCCGTACGAGTCCTACTGGTAGGTGATTCTGATGGACTGAACCGTGTGTACTGAGGCTGCTGCTATGATGGCCAATCGTATGAGTCCTACTGGCAGGTGATTCTGATGGACTGCAACGTGTCTACTGGGGCTGCTGCCATGATGGCCTCACGAGTCCTACTGGTAGGTGATTCTGATGGACTGCACCGTGTGTACTGAGGCTGCTGGCATGATGGTCGTACGAGTCCTACTGGTAGGTGATTCTGATGGACTGCACCGTGTGTACTGAGGCTGCTGGCATGATGGTCGTACGAGTCCTACTGGTAGGTGATTCTGATGGACTGCACCGTGTGTACTGAGGCTGCTGGCATGATGGTCGTACGAGTCCTACTGGTAGGTGATTCTGATGGACGGCACCGTGTGTACTAGGGCTGCTGGCATGATGGCCGTACGAGTCCTACTGGTAGGTGATTCTGATGGACTGCACCGTTTGTACTGGGGCTGCTGCCATGATGGCCGTACGAGTCCTACTGGTAGTTGATTCTGATGGACTGCACCATGTGTACTGGGGCTGCTGCCATGATGGCCATACGAGTCCTACTGGTAGGTGATTCTGATGGACTGCACCGTTTGTACTGGGGCTGCTGCCATGATGGCCGTACGAGTCCTCTGGTAGTTGATTCTGATGGACTGCACCATGTGTACTGGGGCTGCTGCCATGATGGCCATACGGAGTCCTACTGGTAGGTGATTCTGATGGACGGCACCGTGTGTACTGGGGCTGCTGGCATGATGGCCGACGAGTCCTACTGGTAGGTGATTCTGATGGACTGCACCGTTTGTACTGGGGCTGCTGCCATGATGGCCGTGCACGAGTCCTACTGGTAGTTGATTCTGATGGACTGCACCATGTGTACTGGGGCTGCTGCCTGCCATGATGGCCAAAAGTACAGTTCTACTGGTAGGTGATTCTGATGGACGGCACCTGAGGCTGCTGGCATGATTGCCGTACGAGTCCTACTGGTAGGTGATTCTGATGGACTGCACCGTTTGTACTGGGGCTGCTGCCATGATGGCCGTGAGTCCTACTGGTAGTTGATTCTGATGGACTGCACCATGTGTACTGGGGCTGCTGCCATGATGGCCATACGTACGAGTCCTACTGGTAGGTGATTCTGATGGACGGCACCGTGTGTACTGGGGCTGCTGGCATGATGGCCGTACGAGTCCTACTGGTAGGTGATTCTGATGGACTGCACCATGTGTACTGGGGCTGCTGCCATGATGGCCGCATTGAGTCCTACTGGTAGGTGATTCTGATGGACTGAACCGTGTGTACTGAGGCTGCTGCTATGATGGCCAATCGTATGAGTCCTACTGGCAGGTGATTCTGATGGACTGCAATGTGTCTACTGGGGCTGCTGCCATGATGGCCTTACGAGTCCTACTGGTAGGTGTTTCTGATGGACTGCACCATGTGTACTGGGGCTGCTGCCATGATGGCCGTACGAGTCCTACTGGTAGGTGATTCTGATGGACGGCACCGTGTGTACTGGGGCTGCTGGCATGATGGTCGTACGAGTCCTACTGGTAGGTGATTCTGATGGACTGCAACGTGTCTACTGGGGCTGCTGCCATGATGGCCTCACGAGTCCTACTGGTAGGTGATTCTGATGGACTGCACCGTGTGTACTGAGGCTGCTGGCATGATGGTCGCATTTGAGTCCTACTGGTAGGTGATTCTGATGGACTGCACCGTGTGTACTGAGGCTGCTGGCATGATGGTCGTACGAGTCCTACTGGTAGGTGATTCTGATGGACTGCACCGTGTACTGAGGCTGCTGGCATGATGGTCGCATTTGAGTCCTACTGGTAGGTGATTCTGATGGACGGCACCGTGTGTACTAGGGCTGCTGGCATGATGGCCGTACGAGTCCTACTGGTAGGTGATTCTGATGGACTGCACCGTTTGTACTGGGGCTGCTGCCATGATGGCCGTACGAGTCCTACTGGTAGTTGATTCTGATGGACTGCACCATGTGTACTGGGGCTGCTGCCATGATGGCCATACGAGTCCTACTGGTAGGTGATTCTGATGGACTGCACCGTTTGTACTGGGGCTGCTGCCATGATGGCCGTACGAGTCCTCTGGTAGTTGATTCTGATGGACTGCACCATGTGTACTGGGGCTGCTGCCATGATGGCCATACGTACGAGTCCTACTGGTAGGTGATTCTGATGGACGGCACCGTGTGTACTGGGGCTGCTGGCATGATGGCCGTACGAGTCCTACTGCTAGGTGATTCTGATGGACTGCACCGTTTGTACTGGGGCTGCTGCCATGATGGCCGTACGAGTCCTACTGGTAGTTGATTCTGATGGACTGCACCATGTGTACTGGGGCTGCTGCCATGATGGCCAAAAGTACGAGTTCTACTGGTAGGTGATTCTGATGGACGGCACTGTGTGTACTGAGGCTGCTGGCATGATTGCCGTACGAGTCCTACTGGTAGGTGATTCTGATGGACTGCACCGTTTGTACTGGGGCTGCTGCCATGATGGCCGTACGAGTCCTACTGGTAGTTGATTCTGATGGACTGCACCATGTGTACTGGGGCTGCTGCCATGATGGCCATACGTACGAGTCCTACTGGTAGGTGATTCTGATGGACGGCACCGTGTGTACTGGGGCTGCTGGCATGATGGCCGTACGAGTCCTACTGGTAGGTGATTCTGATGGACCACCATGTGTACTGGGGCTGCTGCCATGATGGCCGTACGAGTCCTACTGGTAGGTGATTCTGATGGACTGAACCGTGTGTACTGAGGCTGCTGCTATGATGGCCAATCGTATGAGTCCTACTGGCAGGTGATTCTGATGGACTGCAATGTGTCTACTGGGGCTGCTGCCATGATGGCCTTACGAGTCCTACTGGTAGGTGTTTCTGATGGACTGCACCATGTGTACTGGGGCTGCTGCCATGATGGCCGTACGAGTCCTACTGGTAGGTGATTCTGATGGACGGCACCGTGTGTACTGGGGCTGCTGGCATGATGGCCGTACGAGTCCTACTGGTAGGTGATTCTGATGGACTGCACCATGTGTACTGGGGCTGCTGCCATGATGGCCGTACGAGTCCTACTGGTAGGTGATTCTGATGGACTGAACCGTGTGTACTGAGGCTGCTGCTATGATGGCCAATCGTATGAGTCCTACTGGCAGGTGATTCTGATGGACTGCAACGTGTCTACTGGGGCTGCTGCCATGATGGCCTTATGAGTCCTACTGGTAGGTGTTTCTGATGGACTGCACCATGTGTACTGGGGCTGCTGCCATGATGGCCGTACGAGTCCTACTGGTAGGTGATTCTGATGGACTGCACCGTGTGTACTGAGGCTGCTGGCATGATGGTCGTATGAGTCCTACTGGTAGGTGATTCTGATGGACTGCACCGTGTGTACTGAGGCTGCTGGCATGATGGTCGTACGAGTCCTACTGGTAGGTGATTCTGATGGACGGCACCGTGTGTACTGGGGCTGCTGGCATGATGGCCGTACGAGTCCTACTGCTAGGTGATTCTGATGGACTGCACCATTTGTACTGCGGCTGCTGCCATGATGGCCGTACGAGTCCTACTGGTAGTTGATTCTGATGGACTGCACCATGTGTACTGGGGCTGCTGCCATGATGGCCATACATGCACGAAGTTCTACTGGTAGGTGATTCTGATGGACGGCACTGTGTGTACTGAGGCTGCTGGCATGATGGCCGTATTTGAGTCCTACTGGTAGGTGATTCTGATGGACTGCACCGTTTGTACTGGGGCTGCTGCCATGATGGCCGACGAGTCCTACTGGTAGTTGATTCTGATGGACTGCACCATGTGTACTGGGGCTGCTGCCATGATGGCCATACGTACGAGTCCTACTGGTAGGTGATTCTGATGGACGGCACCGTGTGTACTGGGGCTGCTGGCATGATGGCCGTACGAGTCCTACTGGTAGGTGATTCTGATGGACTGCACCATGTGTACTGGGGCTGCTGCCATGATGGCCGTACGAGTCCTACTGGTAGGTGATTCTGATGGACTGAACCGTGTGTACTGAGGCTGCTGCTATGATGGCCAATCGTATGAGTCCTACTGGCAGGTGATTCTGATGGACTGCAACGTGTCTACTGGGGCTGCTGCCATGATGGCCTCACGAGTCCTACTGGTAGGTGATTCTGATGGACTGCACCGTGTGTACTGAGGCTGCTGGCATGATGGTCGTACGAGTCCTACTGGTAGGTGATTCTGATGGACTGCACCGTGTGTACTGAGGCTGCTGGCATGATGGTCGTACGAGTCCTACTGGTAGGTGATTCTGATGGACGGCACCGTGTGTACTGGGGCTGCTGGCATGATGGCCGTACGAGTCCTACTGGTAGGTGATTCTGATAGACTGCACCGTTTGTACTGGGGCTGCTGGCATGATGGCCGTACGAGTCCTACTGGTAGGTGATTCTGATGGACTGCACCGTGTGTACTGAGGCTGCTGGCATGATGGCCGTACGAGTCCTACTGGTAGGTGATTCTGATGGAATCTGATGATGCATCTCTCTCCGTGTCTGTGTCTTGTGTAGGACCATGATGTCCAGGAGGATAAGATCCTGTTGGTGTCTCTGCTGATGGCTGAGATGGGGGTTCACTCTGTGGCCTACGCCTTCCCTCAGGTCCAAATCATCACCACCGCCGTCGACAAGAAGGTCAACGACCTCTTCCACATCATACCCGGCATAGGTGAGAAAGGCAGTTTCTGTGAGTGTGTCTGCGCGCACGTGTGCATGCTCTGCTTCAAACTCTAATCTCTACTGTTCTTTGTCACTTGTATGAAGGAAATTTCGGTGACCGGTACTTTGGCACGGACGCACCCCCAGAATGGAGCGATGAGGAGATGGATGAGCCCAGTTACTGATGGGACAATGGGCAGACCCATTTGAGTGATTCAGGGGAGCACCGTTTGGAGGATGATTGAGGAATGTGCTTTTTTCCCCACTGGGCAGCTACGTACACCCCCTTATTCTGGGGACCAAAGAAGACACCCTGGAGTACTAGAGCACCTTGAATTTCACTGAGATACAGAAAATTAGTCAAAGATTTGCAAAGGACAGTTTTTGTATATTTCTATTTGAGTTTTATGCCAATCCTGTTGTGGGACAGTTGTAATAGAAAATGTAGTACTTTTTGTAATGTGAATGTTTGTTTGTAAAATGTTCTATTTTTGGTTGTTTGAATTATGTTTTTTGAGGGTGACCCACATTCAATAAGAGCTAATTGCAAAACACACTTTTTTATTTATTTCTCAGAGCTTAATTATTAACCTTTCAGAATGCAATCCAAAAAATACACAGCCATATTGTTAATTCTCTCTGCTCATAGAAAGTGCCTTCTTTCAAGGAACACTTTACCGGAAAATTGTGTAGGCGTAACTTTTTAACTCTGGTTTCCCCTCTTCTCTGCTTCGTAGCTACTGACCAAACCACAGTCTTGCAAATTGTTAACACTTAGTCCTCTTTTCACAGCAAGGCCTAAATATACTCCCACATCCTGATCTACCTGCTAGTCTACCTGTGAGTGGCTCCTCCACCCATGCCCCGCAGCTCGGTTAGCCTTGACCGCTTTCATTGCCCTTAAACATCAGCACTTTATTCATGAAGGTTCCTCTGTCTGCGTATAATTCTGGGCCTATGCTGCCTATCATAATGAGGCCTTACAACTGTTGTTGTCATGCTTAATGTTTCCTAGTGACATCGGCATAGGCTACACCACCTAGACCTACATTTCATTTGTGCTTTGTCTGCAACATAGAGACGAGAGAGACGGAGAAAATGTACAGGAAGGATATGGTGGTTGTCCTCTTCTCATGGAAACTAACCTTGATATCTTCCATCACTTTCATCACTAACCCACCGCTGACACCAAGAAGGCGGTGGGATAAATATAGGATGACACTGACTTAAACGGTAGGCTACTGGGCTATTAAACCAAAAAGTTTTACAATTCAGAATAAGCCTGCAGTTCTAATGAGCGCTGCTGCGGTGCCCTGGAAAGATGGATCATGGTTGTGAGGACAGTCACCAAGACACATGTCTGCTGCAGAGGTAAAACTCCCACGCCAGGGTTGCAAGGTAGGGCTGTCTGACAAATGGCGAAACATTGTGTAGGTTAATATTATTCCTAGAACAGATTTAAGAGCTTTATGAAATTCTCTTTTTATTTCTGATCAGGTTATTACATTTGGGAATTTTAAAGGTTGCATAGGCTAATAATTAGCCTACATCATTCAGTTTTTGGAGGGTTTGAAATGGAATGTGTTTTGAATTTTACTCTACATTTAAATTGATTTATGGAAATTAAATTGAATTTAAGCTTGATCTGAGCTTTTAAAACTGTCACATAATGGTTTCATGATTCTGCAGACCACAATCAAATAAACCATGTACATACCAGTACTATAGCTGAAATATGTCGTTGTGTAATGTGTCATTATTTATTTGTGTAGATTATAGGTTTTTAACATACAGCATCTATTGAGATGTAATGGAAAATGTATCACAACCAGCACCAGTCACAAACAGGAAAGAGGTGTGTGTGTCTGTGAGTGTTTGGCGGGTGCTTTGTGTCCCCACTGGCAGTACAGGAGCCTGATGAGGTCACAAATGCAGTAGCAGGGTAGCTATAAGACCTCCTAGCTACCCTGTGAATCTAGTCTCCAACTGTAACCTGTTGGTCTCATTCTAGCCTTTGCATTCAAACGCGAACCTGCTGGTTTATTTCACACTCAAAGTATAGGCTTACCATTGCCCTTTGGAGGTGCAGATTTTTGCTGTGACAAGAGTTCAAAAGACAGGACAGTAAGCGAATAAAAGATTCATGAGATGAGTAGCATAGTGACTACTAGTGAAGTCTGTAGATGCTTTTATGGGGTAGCTGTCGGGATCCAGGAGAAAGAAGATCTGCCACGTGGGTAAGTAGGGGAGTGGGGAGTCTCAAAGCCGTCTTACAGGCTTGACTTGGCACTCTTACCTTGTTTCTCCTCTTGCTATAAAAGGGAACGCACGAGGGGGAAACAAACAGACTGACTTGTATGATTGTTGTTAGTTTGGTTAATGTGTTCGCTGGCAGGGTGTTTGATCTGAATGGCTAATGCTAAAGTGGTGCGGTCTGAGTCTGTGAGACGGTGTTCGGTAATGCTGATGCATCCCACAAAGTAAATTATTTATACACCTAGATATTTCTGAATAGTTTGAAAGGTGGAAAGAGCCAGAATGACAGAGGATAGAGTATTTTCTGTTTGTGTGTATCTGTGTTTTGTGTTCATGGAGGTGTGTGTAGGCTATGAATGTGTTCATGGAGGTGTGTGTAGGCTATGAATGTGTTCATGGAGGTGTGTGTAGGCTATGAATGTGTTCATGGAGGTGTGTGTAGGCTATGAATGTGTTCATGGAGGTGTGTGTAGGCTATGAATGTGTTCATGGAGGTGTGTGTAGGCTATGAATGTGTTTGTGTTTTTCTGTGTTTTGTGTGTTCATGGAGGTGTGTGTAGGCTATGAATGTGTTCATGGAGGTGTGTGTAGGCTATGAATGTGTATCTGTGTTTTGTGTGTTCATGGAGGTGTGTGTAGGCTATGAATGTGTTTCTGTGTTTTGTGTGTTCATGGAGGTGTGTGTAGGCTATGAATGTGTATCTGTGTTTTGTGTGTTCATGGAGGTGTGTTTAGGCTATGAATGTGTTTCTGTGTTTTGTGTGTTCATGGAGGTGTGTGTAGGCTATGAATGTGTTTCTGTGTTTTGTGTGTTCATGGAGGTGTGTGTAGGCTATTAATGTGTTTCTGTGTTTTGTGTGTTCATGGAGGTGTGTGTAGGCTATGAATGTGTTTGTGTTTTTCTGCTTGAACAGACAACTTTAATTTGTCCTCAAACTCCGGTTCGTCAGCCCATGAAACACTGTCTCACATTGGCCCAGTACTGCGAAGAAAAGCAACGTCTTTATTGTGCTTAGACCGGCCCAGACTGGTCCAGATCAGATCAGACTGGTCCAGATCAGATTAGACTGGTCCAGACCAGACTGGATCAGAGCAGATCCAGAACAAGATGGTGCATGGGACAGCAGCAGTAAGAATCTCCTACTGTGTTGTTTCTGTGTTTTGTGTGTTCATGAAGGTGTGTGTAGGCTATGTAAGTGTGTGTTAATAAAACACAGATGTAACTTGCACCGTGCCCCTATCATGGTCAGGCCAGGGTTCGGTGACTTGTGTTTGTGTTGTTGTGAGAGCCAGTGAGTGCATTAGGCTTGAACAGACAATACTTTAATTTGTCCTCTGAGAGGTTTTAATGTACAAAGACCCAGGGCCTCTCTTCCAACCTATCCTTTCTCCTCCAATACAAAATGTCTCTGCGTAATATAGACATATACCAATGGTAATGTCTGCCTGTGTGCTGGTCTGTCAATAGATTTCTTTCTCCTGAAAGGTGTGAAGGACTGTATACACCTGAAGAAGCCTATCAAAAGTCTCATTTGAATAGCTCAAAGACTTACTGCAAATCAAAAATGTTTCAAATGTAGACTAACAGAACATATTTTCTCCCTATTGCAACTGAACCAGATGCACCACCATGGCTGTTTTCTAGAGCCCCGTTTGGACCTAGTTTGGACCAGTTGCACAATGCATCTCCAAGGAAGTATCTGGAGCGGTGCTTTCCAGGACTGTCCAACTTGAGAATGGTGACTTTAGACTCAATCTCAGGTTCGTCAGCCCATGAAACACTGTCTCACATTGTCCCAGTACTGCGATGAAAAGCAGAAAAACTAGCAACGTCTTTACTGTGCTTAGACCGGCCCAGACTGGTCTAGACCAGATCAGACTGGTCCAAACCAGATCAGAAAGGTCCAGATCAGACTGGTCCAAACCAGATCAGACTAGTCCAGATCAGACTGGTCCAGACCAAACCAGACTGGTCCAGACCAGATCAGACTGGATCAGAGCAGATCCAGAACAAGATGATGCATGGGACAGCAGCAGTAAGAATGTACAAATGTTTTGATAAGCATCTACTAATGTTTATTAATGTTATAATACAAATGTATTGTTTTAATGCTCCTACCTAAACACATAAGTACGTTCTTTTGAGACAAAAAAACAAATAAAGCTGTATGCATCAAACCATAAAAAGCCTAAAAATGAAGTTGTTTCTTCTTCTTTTATTATTACCTAGGAGTTGGGCTCTGACCTCTTTCCTCTCTAGATGATTGAGGTGAAGTTCTTTATGGTTTCCTTTTGATTTTCACCATCCATTTACTGTATCCAGGCTCTACTCCACCGACTAGATGTACATTGTCCTTTAAACCTCTAGAGGGAGTCGTATCCCCACTAATCTGAGTAAATGACAATGGGCAGGAGGCGACTGGTTGTTGAAGGAGAACGGGGACCAACAGTTCAACTGAATTACACATTTAAATTCATAATTTTACGTAAATAGATTATTTCATACAAATATAAATAACAGGTTGAAAAGAGCTGTTTCATATTTTAAAAATGTACAGGTGAGTTCAGGAAACAAACAAATCTCTGGATTTACAGCCAGAGTAGTGATGCACTGATTTCCATACTCTTTTACAACAACACAAGTTTCAAGTTTTGTTATTGGTATGTACAGGATACCCATGGTATACACCGTCCAACTAAATGCTTGATTAGTTTATTTGTAGAGTCAGTTGATCCGAGCTGAAGATGTTGACCCCCAGATGACACCAAGGATCTCTTTCAGAGGGGTCAAAGGTCAGATTGAAACTAGGTCATATGTTATGACTATAATTTATTTTTATTTTACTACCCAAGTTAGTTAAGAACAAATTCTTATTTACAATGACGACCTACCCCAGATGACACTGGGCCAATTGTGTGTCAACCTATGGGACTCCCAATCACACCCGGATGTGATACAGCCTGAAATCAAACCAGGGACTGTAGTGATGCCTCTTGCACTGAGATGCAGTGCCTTAGACCACTGCGCCACACGGGAGCCCGTTGTGATGGCGGTCAGGTCAGGTCAGGTCTGGTCAGGTCTAAGCAGGTCAGATCAGGTCAGGTCAGGTCTGGTCATGTCTGGTCAGGTCTAAGCAGGTCAGGTCAGGTCTGGTCAGGTCTGTGGGTGATGGGTGATGGGTGGGTATTTGAGCTCTATTTACAGACCTTGGCTTCCTTGTTTTGTGGGACGCTGAATTCAGCAAGCTAGGTCAGCCTCGCCCGAGTGTGTGTGTGTGTGTGTGTGTGTGTGTGTGTGTGTGTGTGTGTGTGTGTGTGTGTGTGTGTGTGTGTGTGTGTGTGTGTGTGTGTGTGTGTGTGTGTGTGTGTGTGTGTGTGTGTGTGTCCATATGCAGGCGAGGTCAATGCAGATTGAAACAGCAAAGCCTCAGAGCACTGTGGGGGCGGAACACTTCCTCTTTCCCTACTGCTACTTCCTGTCTGTTCTCTAACTGTATACCACACCCATATCCCCCTGACAACTGCCCTCCGCACTCAGTCCCCCACCACAACCTCCCACAGTCTCTACATCACTCCATCCGCCCGCCACTAACCTCCTCCCTCTCTCTCTCTGTTCTATATCACACCATATCCCCGATCCCACAAGCCTCCACCCCCTCACACCATCCCCAAGCCACTACCCTCCCATACCATATCTCTCCTAAAAGCACTCTACCACCCCCCCCCCAGTCCTTTCTACCTCTAACTCTTTCTTTCAACCTCTTTCTTAATTCTATTCAATTCAAGTGAAATAGATAATAATCCAAAGTTAAATAAACAATAACAAATGAACAGTAAACATTACACTACAAAAGTTCCAAAATAATAAAGTAATTTCAAATGTCATATTATGTCTATATACAGTGTTGTAACAATGTACAAATAGTTCAAGTAAAAAAAATGAAAAATTGGTTGTTTTTACAATAGTGTTTGTTCTCCACTGGTTGCCCTTTTCATGTGGCAACAGGTCACAAATCTTGATGCTGTGATGTCACACCGTGGTATTTCACCCAGGAGATATGGGAGTTTATCAAAATCTCTCTCTCTCCCCTGAAGCCCCCACCCCTATTCTCCTGCTCCACTCCTGACCCTGACAGCTAATTATAAATGATAACCCTGACCTCTAATATCATCGGCGTGTGTGTGTGTGTGTGTGTGTGTGTGTGTGTGTGTGTGTGTGTGTGTGTGTGTGTGTGTGTGTGTGTGTGTGTGTGTGTGTGTGCGTGCGTGTGTGCGTGAGGTATGTGCGCTCAATGTGCATATGTCTGTGTGTAACTGTGTGGGTGTGTGTGTGTGAACTGCATGTGTGTGTGGGTGTGTGTGTGTGAGAGAGACAAAATGAGTGTGTATATGTGTGTGGGGTGATGTTCAGGAGGGAGTTGCCCCCTCTCCACCCCTCTCTCTACCTACCTGCTCCAGACTCTTTGAGTCATACATCATTCCCTTGCTTTTTGTTCCTGCTCCTCTACATACTGTACAGGAGGACTGGACACAGGAGTACTGACTGCAGGAGTACTGACTGCAGGAGTACTGACTGCAGGAGTACTGAATATAGGAGTACTGACTACAGGAGTACTGACTATAGGAGTACTGACTGCAGGAGTACTGACTGCAGGAGTACTGAACATAGGAGTACTGACTACAGGAGTACTGACTGCAGGAGTACTGACTGCAGGAGTACTGACTACAGGAGTACTGACTAGAGGAGTACTAACTTCAGGAGTACTAACTTCAGGACTTCTGACTACAGGATTACTGACTACAGGAGTACTAACTTCAGGAGTACTGGCTATAGGAGTACTGACTACAGGAGTACTGACTATAGGAGTACTGACTACAGGAGTACTGACTACAGGAGTACTATCTTCAGGATTACTTACTATAGGAGTACTGACTATAGGTGTACTGACTACAGGAGTACTGACTATATGAGTACTGACTACAGGAGTACTAATTCAGGAGTACTAACTTCAGGATTACTGACTATAGGAGTACTGACTACAGGAGTACTGACTATAGGAGTACTGACTATAGGAGTACTGACTACAGGAGTACTGACTGCAGGAGTACTGACTGCAGGAGTACTGACTACAGGAGTACTGACTACAGGAGTACTGACTACAGGAATACTGAATACAGGAGTACTACCTACAGGAGTACTGACTATAGGAGTACTGACTATAGGAGTACTGTCTACAGCAGTACTGAATACAGGAGTACTGACTACAGGAGTACTGACTATAGGAGTACTGACTATAGGAGTAGTGACTACAGGAGTACTGACTACAGGAGTACTGACTATAGGAGTACTGACTACAGGAATACTGAATACAGGAGTACTGACTACAGTAGTACTGACTATAGGAGTACTGACTATAGGAGTACTGTATACAGCAGTGCTGAATACAGGAGTACTGACTACAGGAGTACTGACTATAGGAGTACTGACTACAGGAGTACTGACTATAGGAGTACTGACTACAGGAGTACTGACTATAGGAGTACTGACTACAGGAGTACTGACTACAGGAGTACTAACTTCAGGAGTACTGACTATAAGAGTACTAACTACAGGAGTACTGACTATAGGAGTACTGACTATAGGAGTACTGACTATAGGAGTACTGACTTCAGGAGTACTAACTTCAGGAGTACTGACTATAGGAGTACTGACTATATGAGTACTGACTATAAGAGTACTGACTACAGGTTTACTGACTACAGGAGTACTGACTACAGGAGTACTGACTATAGGAGTACTGACTACAGGAGTACTGACTATAGAACTACTGACTAAAGGAGTACTGACTATAAGAGTACTGACTATAGGAGTACTGACTATAGGAGTACTGACTACAGGAGTACTGACTTCTGTAGGCCTGAACCTAGGCTTCTGTAGGCCTGAACCTTGGCTTCTGTAGGCCTGAATCTTGGCTTCTGTAGGGCTGAACCTTGGTTTCTGTAGGCCTGAACCTTGGCTTCTGTAGGGCTGAACCTTGGCTTCTGTAGGCCTGAACCTTGGCTTCTGTAGGCCTGAACCTAGGCTTCTATAGGCCTGAACCTTGGCTTCTGTTGGGGTGAACCTTGGCTTCTGTAGGCCTGAACCTTGGCTTCTGTAGGGCTGAACCTTGGCTTCTGTAGGCCTGAACCTAAGCTTCTGTAGGCCTGAACCTAGGCTTCTGTAGGCCTGAACCCAGGCTTCTGTAGGCCTGAACCATGGCTTCTGTAGGCCTGAACCTAGGCTTCTATAGGCCTGAACCTTGGCTTCTGTAGGCCTGAACCTAGGCTTCTATAGGCCTGAACCTTGGCTTCTGTTGGGGTGAACCTTGGCTTCTGTAGGCCTGAACCTTGGCTTCTGTAGGCCTGAACCTTGGCTTCTGTAGGCCTGAACCTTGACTTCTGTAGGCCTGAACCTTGGTTTCTGTAGGCCTGAACTTTGGCTTCTGTAGGGCTGAACCTTGGCTTCTGTAGGCCTGAACCTAAGCTTCTGTAGGCCTGAACCTAGGCTTCTGTAGGCCTGAACCTTGGCTTCTGTAGGCCTGAACCTTGACTTCTGTAGGCCTAAATATTCTACCAGATCAGAGTATTTTTGAATCTACCAGTTGCTGCTGAAACTGAGACCCAGATGCTTGTTTTCTGAACCCATTCTCTCAGTGTATTCTACTCTATCCATTCCTATGATATGTAACCAATTGCGATTTGTACAATATGTTACGAGTTTGCAAAACGTACAATATGTTATGAATTTGCTCAAACGGATGATATTTTACGAATTCCAATTTGCTGTTGCTAACGTTAGCTTGGTGGCTAAAGCTAACATTAGCTAGCTCTAGGCGTTAAGGGTTAAGGTTAGGGTTAGGAGTTAGCTAAAACGGTTCAGGTTAGCTTTAGGAGAAGGGTTAGCTAACATAATAAGTAGTTGCAAAGTAGCTCAAAAGTAGTAAGTAGTTGCAAAGTGGAGGGAGAATTGATTATTGAGATTATTGAGATTATTGAGACAACCAGGTTCAACTCCTCTTTTAGGGGTGTGTGTGTGTGTGTGTGTGTGTGTGTGTGTGTGTTTGTGTGTGTGTGTGTGTGTGTGTGTGTGTGTGTGTGTGTGTGTGTGTGTGTGTAGGGGCCTTGAGGCCATCTGGACATAGAGGCTGGAGAAGGAACAGCAAAATGAGAAAGAGAGAAACCTTTCAAAAGCATATCTACCTGAACATGGACATACTGGATCATATAACATATTCTGTATAAATGTCATCAACAACATTACCTAGCGTCCTCAGTTGCTCTCCCCACCCCCTCCCACATGACTCCCTTGCTTCACCTCCCTGCTCAAGCCCACTCTCCTCTTTCCCACCACTTACCCCCTCAGACCCCCCACCTCCCACCTCTCCTGGCCTCTGTCAGCAGGGGTCAGCTTATGACTCTCTCCACTCGCTTTCCCCTCTCTCTCCTGACCTCCCCCTTTCTCCATCTCTCTCTCCCTCTATCCATCTCCCTCTCTGACCTCCTGCAGTCTCACTCTCCTCTCTCTTTCTTTCTTATTATTCTACCTTTATTTCAACAAGAAACACAGACTGAGACCAAGGTCTCTTTTACAGCTGGGCCCTGCGTGTACATGTTTACACATACAGTAAAGGTACAATGATTAAGAAACTACACAAGACAAACAAAACCATCACAGATAACACGCAAAAAAATCAAATACAACATCAAATATAATTTACACACAGGTTATTCTACTAGCACAAGAACTTGCATTACCTGAAACAATTACAAGCAATACAAAAATAAAAATCCTCCAATAAATATTTAAAAAGGAGGACAAGAGTCTAAAGTTGAAGTTTAGTCTACCAGCTATTCCAGAGGCAAGGAGCGTAACAGGAAAAGGCAGCCAAACCCAACACTGTGGAAATCACATGGGTCTCAAGTGTAATCCATGTTTGAGACCTGGTTTGAGGAATTCTAATTCTAATATTGATGAGTGATGATAAATAAGAAGGTAGCTTATTCAGAAGTGCTTTATAGACAAACATGAGAGCATGTTGTTTTCATCTCACGGACAGCGAAGTCCAACCCACATAATGATACAAAACACAGTGGTGAGTTCTGTAGCTAGCACCCGTAATAAACCTAAGTGAGCAATGATAAGTAGCATCCAGCAATTTAAGTGTTGATGCCATAGCATTCATGTAAATAATATCCCCATAATCTATAACAGACATAAAAGTAGCTTGCACAATTTGTCTTCTATTTGTAGAGGACAAGCATGTCCTGTTTCTATAGAGGAAGCCCAGCTTGATTTTTAGCCATTTACAGTTCGTCAACATGCATTTAAAAGACAGTTCATCATCCAACCATATCCCTAAGTATTTATATGCAGAGACCTGATTAATTTGAGAACCATCTAAGCTCGTAAGTGAAAGT
This sequence comes from Oncorhynchus nerka, assembly GCF_034236695.1. Classification (NCBI taxonomy): domain Eukaryota; kingdom Metazoa; phylum Chordata; class Actinopteri; order Salmoniformes; family Salmonidae; genus Oncorhynchus; species Oncorhynchus nerka. The sequence continues at coordinate 19,210,018 of NC_088415.1, forward strand.
GTATTTTCAACCAACTTTTTGAACCTATTGAAAATCATAAAATGTGTTTTCTTTGCATTTAAAACAAGTTTCAGCTGTATAAAAGACTGGTATCTATACCGGTTTATACTGGTATCTCTCTTTCTTTTCTCAGCACTCAGCTCTCCTCTCATTGTTTGACCCACTTTCTCTCCATCTCTCTCTCCCTCTCTCCATCTCTCTCTCTCCCTCTCTCCATCTCTCTCTCCCTCTCTCCCTCTTTTCCTCTCTCTATCCATATCCCTCTCTGACTGGCTGCTCATAGAGACTGTATTGATTAGGGTTTCTATTTACCTCCAATGCTCTGCTACTCCCCCCCTCTCTCTCTCTCTCTCTCCCTCTCCCTCTCCCCCTCTCTCTCTGTCTCTCTCTCTCTCTCCCCCTTACTCTGTCCCTCTCTCTCTCTCTCTCTCTCTCCCCCTTACTCTGTCCCTCTCTCTCTATCTCTCTACGTTCTTTGTTTCCCCAGTGCATAGTTCTGCTTAAGTCTGTTTGATCACACTGTCTTTGTGTCTAGCTGCCTGCTGTTTTAATTAATTACTTCATTTACTGTAAACCCCCACACACACTGACACAATGACACACACTGACCGATACACACACACTGACAACCACTTACACACACTGACTGACACACACACACACACACACACACACACACACACACACACACACACACACACACACACACACACACACACACACACACACACACACACACACATACACTGACACACACACTGACACACACTGACACACACACACAGTGACACACACACACACACATTCCCACACTGACACACACACAGACACACACAAACACACACACACATGCTTCTATGCACACTACCACATGCACAACATACAAATGCATACACATACAAACCTGCCACACACGATCACACACACACGTGCTCAGTCTGTCTTCTTAATATTGGGTGTGTTGGCTACTCAGTATTTGTGTGTGTTTTCAAAAAGGCCCATCAGTGTTAAAACATAATTCTTAGCAGAGCACACCTTAAGAACCCTGAGTACTTTAAGGGGACTTACACACACACAACCACACACACACCCAGGGCTGGGCTGGGATATACTCCCACCACAGCCAGCTGAAGGGAGAGGAGATGAGGTATAGAGAAAATTAGAAACCAAATTAGAGGAACTGGTCAGGCGAGGAGGCGAGGCAGAGGAGGGGGGAATGTAGGAGAGGAGGAGGAGCGGAAAGGATGGGGGGAGGAGGGGAAGGACAAACAGAGCCTATGACCTGGGGAGGGAGTGTCTGAGAGCTTTCCCAGCATGCATCAACAAGGAGGTTGCTGAGAGAACAGAAAGATGAGTTAATACAAAATGAAAAAGTGTGTGTGCGTGTGTGTGTTTTAGTGGGAGTCTGAACACACACACACACACACACACATTAATACCGTTCCCTCCCAGCTTTCCAAAAAAGCCATCTCCCAACCATTGCATCCCACGCGTTCCCACCATGCCTCTCCCTGAGCCCAGAATCTGGGAATGTTTTAACCCTTTCCATCACGTCCTCTACTCTGGCCGGGGGAGTTAGCATACACACATACTCTAAAATGATGTATTTTGAAAATGGATGGACGGGGTCCAGTTCTCCCCTTCACCCTGAACCCTCATTCGTCACACATGCCATACAACTACCTAACTTGCTAAATCTCTTAATATCTTCAACAGCAACACAAACATGCAACCAAACGCACAAACAAAAACAAATGACATGCTCCTACCACCATGACCCCCCACCCCTGCAGTACATCCTACATCTCTTTCATGTAAGTAAGCGGCTTAAACACCTACAGGCTGTGACATCAAGGCCCCACCCACCTCTGACTGCTCTTAGAGAAGGAGAACGCAGAGCTGTAAAGGAGAGCATGTATTCTCTCTATTCTCTCCTTCCCTCTTCCTGGCGTTGCCAGCGTGAGCTTGGTTAATGGAGAGCTAAGGCTGTCCCCTCACATTAGCCTGGGCCGAACCAGACAAGCCTTCATCCCCCTCTCTCTCCTCCTCCCCTCCTCACCCCCCTCTTTCTTCTCCTCTACTCAGCTCTGGCATCAGTGCAGGTCCCCAATCTCTAAGAACGAGAGTTCCCCTTGTGACAAGGCCAGAAGAGATAGCAGAGGGAGGGAGGGAGGAAGGGAAGGAGTGAGGGAGGGGCAGCAGGATAGAGAGGGGAGGGAGGGAGGGAGGGAGGGAGGGAGGGAGGGAGGGAGGGAGGGAGGGAGGGAGGGAGGGAGGGAAAGCGAAACATACCGCAGGAGACAGCTATGATGTAACAGGGAATTTGCCTGGCTTGGGTAGAGACAGAGTGTAATGTATTGGAATGTTTCTGTTGGGTTGTCACAGGTTGACGTTCTGTGGGGAAGCCCTTAATGCCCCAGTGTTTGTCTCACAGACCTTATGCAGGTGCCTCATTTATCATCCATGTGTACATTTCTTACTCAATTCTGGCATACATGGAGATTTTAAGATTTGCATTTGCCACAAATGATTGGGATTTATCAAACTGTCACATGCAACATATACACATGTTTCCATTGATAAATTAATCCGAGTTATATTGTATTTGTGCTACAACCCTTTATGGTAACAAAAACATCCTCATTTACTGTATGATTTGGAAATGTTGGAACTGGGCCATGTCTGTTTCTAAAAGAAAGCACTATAGTAAACGTGATCACATTTCTGTCGAGGTGTGGGCAGAATCTTTTGCAGTGACTTTTTCAAACAAAAAATGCATCCTGCCTATAGCGAGTGCCAAACACTGGCTGCACATTCTGCATGATTGATTTTATTTTCAAACAATTTTAAAGTAAATGCTACAGCTCACATTATGCAAAATAGGAATTTTTGTTCAATATTTTGTTTATCAATATATGATAGTGTGTCTATCTCCTGTCTTGGAATTGGCTTGGAAAATAATAGACTATGATGTTGTGCTCATATCTCAGTCACAGCAATGCTGCAGCCGCCTAATACTGTCTAGGCTACAGTCTATTTACTTTCGAGCGTAGTGCAGTTTCCCACTACTCTGCACATTAAGGCTGAGAGAAACTGTTGCTGTTTTGGAGGGATTCTTGAAATACGGGACAATCAAAACTTCCCACAAATATTTGTTTTAATATTAACAACATTTTAAATATATACTTCGATAGACCAAAGTATCAGCTATCACACTATGTAAGATAGACCAAAGTATCAGCTATCACACTATGTAAAGGAACAACATACTTTTTTATTTGAATTGTGTTTTCTCCTCATAAAAAGCAACTAACTGCATTCACTCCGTCAGAAACGTAAAAGGCATTACATTTTTACAATTATTGTCCAAAAAGTTTTTAAAGACATTGATTGTTTAATAATTATAGCATTAGATTATTCAAATATGTAATACAAATCTCCAAACCTCTTTTTGCTTAGTTTAATAACACTACTAAATGCTCCAGGGCTAATTTCTTAGCATTTTGGCTTGTTTTTCTAGATTTAGCACATAAAACAACATGGAAATGTAACATCTAAACGTATCCCTTAGGTCTAGTACAGTAAATACATATGTTGCAGAACAGTGATTACAACATTTATTCAGAATATTGACAAAATAATAGTTCATGGTTTTACCATGGTGATTCCAATATCCAATATATATCAAAAGTAGAGAACTTTCCAGGCAATGAACCTAATGAAACTAATTTCTTGCTATACTACACATTTTGCCATTTTAAAGCTAGTTTCCTGTCATTCTAAACATTTATTTCACGGCTTATGACGTGTTCATATGCCCCATATCTGGCGGGCCTGACCTCCAGGGGGGACCGCAAACAACACGCACCTTTCATTAATGAGGCCCCAGGTCTTTCCCGGCCAAATGCCAGTGATATAATTATAAAGGTTTTACTGCAACCATTACAAACTCGCTGGGTTGTTTATTATGTCAATGACTATATAGTCCCATTTCCTTTTGTGATGGCAGAACTACCAGAAAATATTTTGGGGTGGGCCGTGAGGTCATCGGGTCAAATCAAACAGCTTGGTGAACTGCAGGAGGTCATTAAAGAGAGTGAGAAAGGGAGAGAGCGAGAGAGAGAAGAAAAAAGAGCGAGTGGGGGGGTGACCCTTTCCTGTCCTCCCCTAAGGCACTATGGGTTGGTAAGGAAGGAAGGAAGGAAATGTGAAGAGGAGGAGGAGGAAAGATGATAGGTTGGATTATTGTAGCATAGCAACCCAGGTCTCAGTGTGGGTTGAGGGAGAAGTAATATAACATATCGCTGAGAGGTTCCATCGCTTAGAACAACCTCTCAAAATGAACGTGGAAAAACAGGAGCACTTTCTGTATAGAAAAGGGGGAGGGGGGTGGGGGGTCAGGGGGTTAGCAGTGATTGGTAGAAAAATCCCTCTCTCCCTCTCTCCCTCTCTACTGCTCTCTCATACTCTCTCTTTCTCTCTCCCTCTATCTGCTCCTGTGCATCATTAAAACAAGCAGAGTAGTGTTCAGAGCGCTGGGCTGCACAGAGACAGTGACCTCCACAAGCAGGAGATGTTTTTGCTTCAGGGAAGAGAAGGTCGTTTTGTACTCCACTTTTCTTTCTGACTACTTCCAAGGGAGTAAATGAGATTTAGAGGGGGGTAGAGCGGGGAGGGAGAAATGGAAGTGTGAACGGGGTGGAGAAAGAGAGAGAGAGTAGGAAAAATACAGAAAACACAGTTCTCTGATATGATTCATAACATTGAAATGGACAGAATAGTCTGGACATCCATCATCACGTTATTTTACATAAAGGGAAAAAAATGTAATGGAGTAGAAAGAGACACGGTTTGAGTGAAGAAGAGAAGGAGAAAGGTAGAGAAGGAGACAGGGTCTCATTAAAGTCAAACACAAGACATGCCTGAGTCTGTCCATCTCTACTGGGGAAGGTCACCTCTGGCCGTGGGAGTTACCGGAGAGAAATATAGCCCTGGTGCAAGCTGGCCAGTGGGGGAAAGGTGTGTGTGTGTGTGTGTGTGTCAGCCCCACAGATGGTGGTGGGCAGCCAAGGCTATTCCTCTTCAAAGAAGAGCGTGACTTCAGGGGTGGGGTTGTCTGTAGCCCAGTCCAGGAGCATCTTGCCAACACATAAAGGACTTGTTCACAGAATGGCCGAGGGACATAGCCTTGCTACCATCAGGGAGGTTCCCAGGGGTGAGATGGGGAAAGGCACTGGTGTGATTACCAGGCTAGTTGTCGTCACAACCACTTTACCACACAATCCATATGTCTTTCTAGATTCTCTCCATATCTGTGTCTTTTCCCCATTTATGTCTATCACTGTCTTTGTGCATTCCCAACCCCTCCCTCCCTGACCACTATTTTCTTTTTACCCCCCTTTCTTTCATTCCCTCCTTCACAGTTCCCAACACTGGTCTGGTCGTCCCTTCTGTCTGTTGGTTGTTGTCTAAGGGAAGGTGGCTTGAAAGAGGACCGACTTTTGCTTTGGTCAGATGTCATTATTGTTAGACGTCATTATTGTTAGATGTCATTTCAGAGCCAGGCTTCGCTTTGCATACAAGTCTCTCTAGGGTGGCTCAGACACAGCTGCACTCCATGCTAAACTGATAGTGAAGGGTAGTGGATGGGGCTTTGAAACTGTCCTGTGCTATTTTTATGACAGTTGTCTATTTTCTGTGCCGTTTTATTTGGCGTGATCAATTACGTTGCTGCGTTCCGCAGCAGGGGGGCTAACTGGAGGGGCAATTAATGCTCCACTTCAAAAGGTTTTCCAGATTAGCGTTTATGTACCTCCTCCCTTTGTCGTGGTTCAAACACAAGTCATCGCGAGGAGGCCCGTCTTCACTTCCTGCACTGGATATGATGTGTGTTCCTCTTATTTACATATTGTTTTTTACATGTGTTCTTCAGGCTTCAATAACAACGTTTTGAAGTGGCAACAACATGCTAGCTCTCGTTTATCAAAAGAAAAGTCATTTTAGTAACTTGTGGTAAAGAGGCCCCAAGCACCAGGTCTGCAGTTTCCTAGGGGTAATGTATGCACTCCATACATGCTGACTCCTACTAAAACACTCACACACACACACACACACACACACACACACACACACACACACACACACACACACACACACACACACACACACACACACACACATGTCCATGTTCAGTATTTTTTGGAACATGCTCCAATTGAATAATAACATTAAAAGACAAAACAACTCCACTATATAACCTCCCTCCTAGAAGATAGATTAGTGTTCGCCATTTGACTGAATTAACGTGTAAGTGAGCTAATGAAACCTAATCCCAACTAGGAGAGAGAGGGGGAGAGGGAGGGCAGACGGAAAGAGAGACAGAAAGAGAGTTGGAGGACAGGATAGCCTGGACTGGGTTACGTCAGGGAGAGAAATGGTTGCAAGCATTAGCGGGCGTGGTGTTTCTTTTTAGGGGAAGTGGGGAGAGGCAGGTGTGTGTGTTGTAGAGATATATATAAAGTGAGACAGAGAGAGACAGAGATGGAATGATAGAGAGAAGGCCAGAGAGGGAGAGGGTTAGGGTTAGGGTAGGGAGGGTCAGGCTTGTCGTGTCAGGAGGATTGGAGCAGCCACGTTAGCATGAGGCCGTGGAGCTTTGAGTAAAGCAGCTTGTTCCTGGCAGGGATTGTGTTTGCAGCCACAGCTGCTACACACCAGCATTACACTGACCAACCAGAGGGATAGGAGAGAAAAAGAGAGAGAGAGAGAGAGAGAGAGGAGAGAGAGAGAGAGAGAGAGAGAGAGAGAGAGAGAGGGAGAGAGAGAGGGAGAGAGAAAAATAAAGAGAGATGCTGTGTGTGTCTGGGAATTACAGACCCACAGCCTTAATCCACATTGCCCGACAACCTCCTGATCCGGCCCTCGGCTCCCAGCCCGATGAAGAGTGCTTCCTACCCCCTGCTATGTTAGACACGCCCTCACACAATCCTATTCTCTATCATCACTCATATTCCCTATCATCACTCATACACTTCTATTCCCTATCATCACTTATATTCCCTATCATCACTCATATTCCCTATCATCACTCATACACTTCTATTCTCTATCATCACTCATATTCCCTATCATCACTCATACACTTCTATTCCCTATCATCACTCATACATTTCTATTCTCTATCATCACTCATATTCCCTATCATCACTCATACACTTCTATTCCCTATCATCACTCATACAATTCTATTCCCTATCATCACTCATACACTTCTATTCCCTATCATCACTCATACACTTCTATTCCCTATCATCACTCATACACTTCTATTCCCTATCATCACTCATACACTTCTATTCTCTATCATCACTCATATTCCCTATCATCACTCATACACTTCTATTCCCTATCATCACTCATACACTTCTATTCCCTATCATCACTCATAAAGACACCCTGAGCAAGGCAGTTAACCCACTGTTCCCCGGGTGCCAAAGACGTGGATGTTGATTAAGGCAGCCCCCCCACACCTCTCTGATTCAGAGGGTTAAATGCAGGAAGACACATTTCAGTTGAAGGCATTCAGTTGTACAACTGAATAGGTATCCCCCTTTCCCCTCTCTCTCTCTCTCTCTCTCTCTCTCTCTCTCTCTCACACACACACAAACACACTCTCTCTCATATCCCTACATCCTCTATATACATACAACACACACACAAACACACTCTCTCTCTCTCATATCCCTACATCCTCTATACGCATACAACACACACACAAACACACTCTCTCTCATCTCCCTACATCCTCTATACACATACAACACACACACAAACACACTCTCTCTCTCATCTCCCTACATCCTCTATACACATACAACACACACACAAACACACTCTCTCTCTCATCTCCCTACATCCTCTATACACATACAACACACACTAGCACACTCTCTCTCATCTCCCTACATCCTCTATACACATACAACACACAAAAAACACACATGCCTCTCCCCACTTCCCCTAAAAACAAACACTTTGCAACCATTTCTCTCCCTGACGTAACACACTCCAGGCTGTCCTGTCCTCCAAATCTCCCTACTTCCCCTAAACAGCCAGGACGTCAGACTGAGAAGATGAGAAGTGCTCTGTCTGTTTATGTCTGATATCAGATTTAGCAATGAGACAGACTTTGGCAAGGGCACTGAAATGGCACCGGCATGAAGGAATCTCATCTGATTGAGACAGACATTGAATTTATAACAGTATATCATCTACAATTGACATGATGTCAATGGTGGTGTTATTAATGTGTTAGTCCTTATTAATAACTATGATATTATTTCAGTGATTTTACTGGAATGTCATTGTCTGAAAGATGGATGAAACAATGAAAAAAAAAAGCATTTTGTTTTGAAGGGTTGTCCAACATGTGAATGTCAGTATTCCTTTACCTTCTGTCTGATTGATGGATAGTTTGCCTGTTTTACCACAAGAGGGTGTAGCTTGGTCCTTGCCTTTCATTCAAACTACAAGGTGGACAAAGCTTGTCTTCTGTTCTCACCAACACCCACAGCAGATGCACTCATGTTCAGAACCCCAGTGTCATGCATAAATGTATAGACAAGAGCATACTTCTCTGTGTAGGCTAATAGCTGCACTGAGACATTCTTTTCCTTCATAAACTGTATTACCATGAGATGGTGTCAATTCAGATGAAACATACACTCCTTTGCAGCAGTATATATTTCTTTCTTTCAGAAAATCATATGATATGCTGAAGATATAGCTGGAACAATAAATGTTAGGTATATTATAGCACGGTACTTTGTACCTTACACACAATTCAATTTCAATTGGTTATCTTGTCCATAAGACAACCCAGTTTAGCATAAGAATAAGAATGTTTACCACTCCATTATATTGTTTTCATGACACACTGCACACACAGACAAATACCCGACATTTGTATTTATTTTAGGATTTCACATCGTGCTACTCAATTGCAATAATGACACTAATATTTCTTTGAGCTGTCAGATAGAGAGTGTCTGGGGGTTGGTCGCTGATGGAACGGCGTGTGCGTTCATGTTGCCTCATTTCCTGAGTCTGCCCAAAGACAGGGAGATACGGGGGGACAGTGCGAGGGAGAGAGCGCCCTGGAGAAAGAGAGCGAAAGAGAGAGGGGGAGAGAGAGACAGACAGACACAGAGGGGGAGGCTGGTTCCTGATACCAAAACACGGAAAAGCAGGGGAGTGAAAGAGAGAGAAAAAAGGCTGGCTGAGACAGGGAGAGAGGGGGAGAAAACAGGGGAATAACACTTAAAGAGACACAAAAAGCGTAGGTGATGAAAGAAGATAATACTATGTTCTTCTGAACATTCCCCTTTCTTTATCTCTCACGCTGTCACATCGGATTGGACTCCAAAGAATCGACACCGCGTCTATCCCAGACCCCATGGGTTAACAGGTATGTCTGCCATGCTCTTTCATTGCTTTTCCTTCATCAGCCCTTCCGTTTCTATTCAATTGCCTAGTGTCAATGTATGTATTTTAAAAGCGGCTGATTTTACACGGAGACGCTGTCACAAGGTTCAGGCTATGTGCTTCATTTTACAACAATGTCATTTTCATAATAGTTTTACGTTCAGATAGAGAGCGTGCTTGCGCACACGTTATAACCATTGAACAATGTAACTCTTCTGAATGCATGTGACAAGTTGAAGCGGTGTATCGTGGTTTTACGGTTAATAACGGGTGGTTGTCGGTGTGTTGGTATCATGTCACGGACCGCACAAGTGTATTTTGACAGTTCTTCGGTGCGATGCATTTAAGCGTCATGCTAAAAGTAGTCCGCCTACCTGTTTCATGTTGCCGAGCTAACTGACAAGCCAGATGTCTACTTGCGTGTATGTTTCTTGTTTTTGTTATTATGAGATGCAGTCATTTGCTAATGTAGGATAATTGTGCACTTGCATGAGATTGGGAAAACACGATATAGGCTAAAGGCACATGTATTTGCAGAATAAAACGCTGTAACCATAGGCTATTTGTTTCCGCTGTAAAGGAACCCCTCTTTCCCTGACTGTATTTGTTAACCCGCGAATGTTGAGTTAACTGTCAACGTTTTGACCCCAATATTCTAGGTCTTTGCGGGATTGTCACGCAGTGAGCTGTCACTGATCGTGATGCCTTGGCTGTATATCGTTCTATGCGGTCTGTCGGGATATTTAAAGGCTCAATGCAACCATTTTTATCGCCATATCAAATCATTTCTGGGTAACAATTCAGTAACCTACTTTTATTTTATATTTATTTATTTAAAAAATCTATAAAAAATGAGCTTCTTAGCTAAGAACAATTTCTCAAGCACTAATTTTGCTAGGACTGTCTGGAAGTAGTCTGATTGGGGGCCCTAATTGAGGTTAATGGGAGGGATATGTAACCTTAAAATTAGCTGTTATTGGCAGAGAGGTTTGAAACACTCTTTGTTATTGGTCTATTAACTTTTACTGCTTGGTGATGATGCCAGGCAGGCCAAAACTCCATCCCACCAAAACAGGCTGACATGTCAGGTGGTCTTTTCAAACCGGCTGACATGTCAGGTGGTCTTTTCAAACAGGCTTACACTAAAAGGCGTTATCATTATTTTTTATAAGTTCACAGTATTATTGCAACCTCATAGTGTGGAAATATATATAAAACTTAGCAAATCACGTTTTTGACTGCCCTGAGCCTTTAAAATGAAATGCTGGCAGTTTGGCAGGCAAGGGCTTAAACCCCCCACCCCTTCTCCTTCCCTCGGTTAACCTCTGAAAGGGGGATTTCTCCAGCTGGAAATTTCTGCTGCGTCAACACCCAACCCCAGAGTAGGCTACCAGACAAGAGAGGGAGAGTTCAGGTTTCAGACTCAATGGTTTTTGGGCAATGTTGTAGCGATATGCAATATTCATCTGATCCGTCCGCAGGCGCTTCTTGAGTTGAGTTGAAAGTGTGGTGTCAAGTGTTTTCATTTGGTGCTGAATGAAGCTGAAATGCCAAACCGTTCTGCTGATATGCTTTGCCCGTCTCTCGGTTATTGTGTATGTGTCTCTGTCGGTCTGTGTCTGCCCCCTCAGAGTGGTCAGTTCCGTCTTCCTCCATTTTCTACCGTGCTCAGAAAATGAAAGGGGAACAACACCACTTTATTCATGCGCTGACAACAACACAATGTCTCGGCGCACCGTGCTCCAGGTGGGATGTCAACAATGAAGTCGCGCAAATCGTCTGTCTGATCAAATCTATCGATGTCTGATGTCCTATGCTACACCTTTCCCACACCAGTCTGCTAATATGTTTTCCCCTAACCTTTTGTATTTCGATCATTTAACTCCCTGTTAGTTCTAACATTTAATTGCAAAATCACACTTGTATTTGGTTTCCTCCTAGACTTACAGTGTTTTATTATTCCGAGATTCTGATCATATTTTATAGACCTAATAACTTTCATTTATAGCCTAAGCATTTAGACCTATGCGTTAAAAACCTATACATGCTCCCGAGTGGCGCAGCGGTCCAAGGCACTGCCTCTCAGTGCTTGAGGCGTCACTACAAACACCCTGGTTCGATTCCAGGCTGTATCATAGCTGCGGTGATTGGGAGACCCATGCAGCGGCACAGCGTCTTCAGGGTTTGGCCAGTGTAGGCCGTCATTGTAAATAAGAATGTGTTCTTAACTGACTTGCCTAGTTAAATAAAGATTTTTAAAAAACAACATTATAAATGCTATTCAATTAAAGTTCTAAAGAATTCAAAACCACACAACCTGTATGTTGCTTTGTTTTGCATCAACCATGGTGGTTATACCTACTAAATAAACAATTGTTAGGCATACCATTTAACATCTTGGTCACAAAGATGTGTGAAAGTAATATATGAAAAATCGAATATATATATATATATTTTTTGATTTTATTTTTTTAAACACACTTGTGTCAGACTATTTTAATTATCTATCACAGTATAAGTTAAAACAATAGCCTGTCATAGGCAGGTTCCTTTATTAGTCAACACAATTGGGTAAAATGGAGAGATGGTCAGAGAGAGAGAGAGAGGAAAGAAAAACAAGGCCAAGATTAAATTGTTAAAGTAGCCAATGGAAACCTGGACTGGTTCCTAATTTGGGAGGTGTCAAGCATGGCAGCTAGTACGGAACCCTCGTTAACAGTGACGTCTTCACCTGGGTGAATATCTGCCAAGGTGTAAGCTAATAAGGAAAGGCTGAGCCTAATTTGATAAGCCTGCTGAAGTCTTCAATTATGCAGCTATACAGTATGTGTATTTATTTAATGACTGTTAATGAATTACTAACAATTAACATAATATTCATTCTATTTGTTATATGTTTCTTAAAACTGCATTATTGGTTAAGGACTTGTAAGTAAGCATTTCACTGTAAGGTCTACCCCTGTTGTGTTCGGCGCATGTGACAAATAACATTTGATTTGATTGTTCTATTTAATTATGTGGCTGAAACGACAGTAGCCCTATAATTCTTTAAACGTCTTTTGTGACATTGTCAGGTGTATTTTAGGGGCCTGGTTGTAATCTGGTAATGGGATGTAATTTCAACCAGAAAACCACCAGAATATGACGTATTTCATGAATGCCCTGATGTCATCATGAACCAAAATAAATACATCTGTTGATGTGAGGAAACATCACAATAAAGACATGAAATGTTTCTTACCTGGTTGGGGGTTCGGGTACTGATCT